>NC_048280.1:33873304-34127952 GCF_009762535.1 Notolabrus celidotus | reverse complement strand
CCTCCCAGTGCTGCTCTCCTCTCTTTCTCCCTGTGAGTCTGCTTCACTCTTTCCCTCAGCCTCCTTTTCTGTGTCTCTTCCTTTCTCTCTGCTGCCTCCATGCTGTCTCTTTCCCTTCCTTCATCCACTGTCTGTCCTGTCCGTCCTCACTTGTCTCTCCTGCTAAATTGTAAGGAGGATCATGAAGTTAAATAAATACACTCCTTCATATCAACATTGAGACACATTTAAATCTTGAAATACTAAATAGTGACAGCACAAGAGTAAAAGTAAAATGTAGGTTATACAATGATCCTATTACTCTCCTCAGTACAGTTGGTATGTTGTTAATTTAGGCTATATAAGTTCAATTATGATTGCCACAGAAAACCTCTATGGTCATTACATTGTTTGAACTGGATGAGGACAGTATTGTTACAATGTTACAATGTTACAATGTCATTTAGCAGACGCTTTTATCCGAAGCGACGTACATACGAGCACAAGAACAACACAAGCAAAGATCTAGACAAGAGGAAACAAGATCAGTAAGAGTAACAAAGTGCTTCAAGTCAATTTGGGTGCAGGTACTGCCAAGCAGTGTAAAGGCAATGAACAAAAATAAGTAAGGATTTTTATTTATTTTTTCCCGAAATAAGGAACATCTACAATGAAGCAACCAACCATTTAAGACCTTCCATATCATCATCAACAACATCACCACAATAATGACCAAAGTACCAAGTGCTGGTCACTCCAGACCTGAACACAGATTCAGGGTAACGGATCAAGCGTACAGGTTGTGGGCTTCGAGGCAAGCAGAAGCCTGGTGACTTCGCTCTCACTCAGTGGAGAGAATGAGCTGAGTGAGGAATCACTAGCTGGTGGCCGAGAGCTGAGGCAAACATGTCCGGGGTCAACATAGTGGAGGGTTGTGTTTGAGGAGAAAGCAGAGAAGTAAAAGCAGAGAAGAGTTGCGTGCATCGGTGGCAGCACAGATCTTGCATGATAAAACGCCTTCTTAGCAGATTTTAAAGCAGAGGTGAATGAGGAGAGTTTTTGCCAATAGTCTGTCAAGTCAGTGAGTTGTTTGGATTTACGCCACTTTCTCTCAGCCGCTCTTAGCCCTGCCCTTTGCTCTCTGATCACCTCCGTGAGCCAGGGACAGGGTGGAGTGTTTCGGTAGGCTTGGACACCAGTGGGCAGAGTTTGTCCAGAGAGGAGGTCAGTAAGGAGCAGAATGTGTCTGAAGCTTCATTAGTAGAGAGTGTGAAGGACTCGTTACATGAAGCCATAGCCGCTGAGACCTCATCAGACAACTTAGTTGGGTCAAGTGACCGAATGTTTCTGCGGTATGATATGAACTGAGTAGTGGATTGTTGAGATTCTGGTAATCCAAGTGAAAACTGAATAAAGTAATGGTCAGAGAGGTGAAGAGGAGTCACACTCAGATCAGCTGTGGAGCAGTTGCGTATCAGTATCAGATCCAGTGTGTTGCCAGCTTTGTGTGTTGGAGGCGTTGCAATCTTTTAAGCCAAAGGAGGATAATAGAGAGATGCTTGTTTAACATCAGTGTGTGTGTACAGTATAGGTACAAGGATAATCCTGTCCTGGGTGGGGAACTGTGGACAGCACTTGACTTCTCACTCACCACTTTTCTTATTTTTATCCCCTATCAACCTCTTCCTGTCCCGTTAAGAATAACATTAAATGTAACCGGGAACTTGTATTGCATTACCTTGGCTGTTGAAGCGGTCTGTACATCAGATATCTAGCAGATTTTGAGACAGCCCACCCAAAACCACTGCGATGATTAAAGATCTACCTACTCAGTTTTATTGATATTTTTAGCCTTCAATTTATTTTCAACTCGTATCCTCACCCTTTTTAAATGCATTTCTTTTAACTATATGTTAATTCAATGCTTGAACTTATTTTAATTACACATATTTAATTGTTTTTGGTGTGCATTAGTCTCTATTTTAAAATAGATTTTTGTTTTTAATATGTCTTCCCATTATTTCATTTCTCCTTCTTTCTTGTTTTCAGTCTCTGTAAAGCACTTTGGGTTGCATTTGACTTGTATGAAAGGTGCTGTATATAAATAAAACTTAATTGATGGAATAACGAATGTTGAACTTGAAGAGTGTTTCTTTGTCAATGAATGAAGGCTTCTCCTAAAAACAGCGTGGTTTGAGGGCAATATCACATTACATTTGCAAACAACAACCTCCTCCATCTCTTCTCTCTTTCTCACAGGATTCTTTCTCGAGTCCGTTTCTTTACTTTAACCCTCTAATGCAACAGCTTCAGAAAAGCAACAACACTTCTCAACAAAGAATGCAGTTAGTCCATGACCTGCAGAGAGACACACTTCAGTCATCCTTCTTCTTCTTAAACTGCTTTCAGAAGAGGTAGGTTAGAGCGAGGACTGAGGATCTGGGGTAGAGGTTCAGGTGAGTGTTGAGGGAAAGTACGGGGGGATAAGAGGATGAAGGGATGGAGCTGCTGTGGGTCTTCAGTCAGGATCTTTCTCTTTCTTTCTTTCTTCTTTCTGTCTTTCTTGTTTTCTCTTGTTCATTCTTTATTTCCTCCTTTTACTCACTCTTTCTTCTTTTTCTTTCCATGTCTTGATCTCTCTTTCATTCTTTATCTCATTCTTTCTTTCATCTTTCTTTTTTCAATCTTTCTCTAAATCATTCTCTCTTTCTTTCTTTCTTTCTTTCTTTCTTTCTCTTGTTTTCTTCTTTTTCTTCTGTCTCTTTCTTGTTTTCTGCATTCATATTTCTTTCCTTCATGTTCTTTCTTTTCTTCTTCTGTCTTTCTTGTTGTCTCATTCATTCTTTATTTCCTCCTTTTTCTCATTCTTATTTCTTTTTTTTTTTTATTCATTATGTCCTGTTATGTTGTTTCTCTGGAGCAGCAATAATGTTCCTGGGTCAATTTGACCCGGGGATATTTAATTATCCAAAAGTGTCAGATCCCCATAAAATCCCAATACACATTTTTTTTAAATCTAATTTTTAACTCCATTACTAAACATTTAAATCAAGATTTGGTCCATTGGTGTTCTTTAATCCTCACAGATCATGGTTCAAAGGGATAACTCACTGTAAGTGAGTATAAATATTGTAAGCATATCATATATATTATTGTAAGATATGCTTATTTTTTACCTCTTTCATTTTAATTTTAATGATAATACTTTTTAATAATTGATTTTTATAGGCTCTTGTTTGCTTTATATTATTATTATTTTTGTTTTTTTGCACTGTCTACTTTGCAACTGTGACACTTGAATTTCCCTGTTGTGGGACGTAAAGGACTATCTTATCTTATCTTATCCTTTTCATTAAAATTCAAGTTAAAACTTTTTTTAATGTACATTGAAAGCCTAAATATAAATACAATAGTTTCACATGACATACATTTTTTATTTTTTATTTTGAATTTTTACTTCCGAGGGTTCCCTCGCGGTCCTCTTGGGGGGGTTAGGGCGGCGCGCAGCTGGGGGGGTGTTACTACGGCAGCCATTGGGTGTCCCTCCATGCCCCGCGGCCTGGTCCATCAGTCGGGGCGTGGCTGGGGGGAGGGTCAGGCCGGCTGTGGGGGGGTGGTGGGGGGGATTGGCCCTGCCCTCCGCCCTCCCCCGCTCGGCGCGCGGTTGGCTGGCTCTGGTCCGGGTCCTGCCCGGCTGCCTGGCTGTCTGCTCCTGGTGCTGGGCCCTGGTCTCTTTGGCTCTGTCTTGGGGGCTGTGGGGGCGGTTGTTGTGGAGGTGTTCCTGGGGGAGCTGCGGGATCTATCCCCCCTCGTCCCCCCTTTCCTCCTGGGGTGACCTGGGGGTAGCCCTGGGTGCCCGGCGGTACCGGTTTGCTTCCGGTCTGGGTCCTTGGCTTGATCTCCCGCGGTGGTTGGGTCCTTCGGCCTGACTTCTCGCGGCCCGGGTGCCGGGCTGAACCGCTCGGCTGATCTGACCCAAGTGGTTTCATCTGCACCAGTGGTGGTCTTGTTGCACAAATAGAACACAGCACGACGGCAACCTCTGCGACCAAAGCTCAGTAATGATTGTGGACACTAAGGGTTGCTTAATCATTAGTATCACCGCACGGAGTTTTTGGCGTCATGGGAGATGGTCCCTTCCATCAAGTGTCTTAGGTCTTCTCTCCTTCTCTTTCCCTGTCCCTTTGTATATCCTTGTGTAATCTTTCTTTACTTTCTTTTCTTTTTTTTATTTATGTTTTTGGTCCACTAGGTGCACGCCCTCTTTTACAGAACATGATATAACTGTCAATAAAGATAGGCCAGAGTTCTAAGAGGGATGGTGATGGTTGCATGCACACAGTCACAAGCACAGAAGAAAAAGTTTTCTTTCTTTCTTTTGCTGCAAAAATAAATTGCATTAATATTTGACAGTTTGTGACAAACATGACACAAATCAGAAATATATATGCAGACAAGAAAAAAAAAAATTAATGTTTATTTGTTCATTTTTTATGAAGTGATGTTGATAAATTAACAAGACTCCTCTTCTGTCACATGCTGCACAGATTTTTATGCTGCATTTAGCTGCTTTGGAAGGCTATATTGCCTAAATAGAATATTAAAATGGTCAATTTGACCCGCAACATAACAGGAGGGTTAACATAAACCAGCAGGGGGCACAAGTCAATCAAACAAGGTAACAGACATGATTTATCATTCTTCTTTATCAATCCGCCAATCAGGGCCGAGCTAATGTGGATAATTCATTCTCCTCGTTTTAAATGTAAGACTCTGTTTGTTAAGGAGCACAGAGCGACAGATTGGGTTTTTTTTGTTTCGTCCTTGCAGGATGACACCGGGGAAAACCCCTGCCATGTCTGCTTTTCTCCACGCTATTGTTGTCATTCTGTTTAATTTCCCTTTTCTAAGTGGTTTGTTGTGGTTGCACCCTGCTTGGTCAAGGACAGATTGGGAGACACTGAATGCAGGCACTAAATTTTGCTATTCTTCCTTTCTTATTGTGGAACATGTGAACCCTTGCGCTCTCACCTATTCACACAGCCTCCTGTGCTGTATGGATGAACCAATTAGCTGAGTATAAAGGTGGTGACTGTATCACAGCAGGGAGACGGGCATTTCATGAGGATTTCAACATCTTTTTATTTCTAAGGCCAAAGCGGGATCAGTGATATTTGGCTATGTTCTCATTGATGTTGTGATCATCTGGAAGATTATTAGTGTCACACTGGAATAAACATAAAGGTTAATTAATGTAATCATACTTAGGTACGAGTTTGAGCATGGCAAGGACATCTTTAAAACATAGACTACATATAAGAAATGGACATTGTCTCAGGATCTGGAGGTGAAGCCGGCGTGGGGGGAGGCCTTTTACCTGCGTCCTCCCTCATGGCTGTAAGCGTGCTCTCCAGAGATTCATAACTTACATCTGATTTTATAGAAACTGACATCTTTCTCAATTTATTAACACAGGAGTTTATGGATCCAGATAACTAGTTTCAATACAGCGCCACGTGTATTTGAGTGAAATGAGACGGCTATGCTTTACGGTGTGGCTACATTACAGTATATCTGAAAAATAAATCTAAAAGTTTTTTCTTTCTTAAAAAAGAATTCTTTTCTTTTTCTTTCTTTCTTCTTCTTTCTTCTTTCTTTCTTTCTTTCTTCTTCTTCTTTCTTCTTCTTTTCGTCTTCTCCTTTCTTTTTTCTTTCTTTCTTCTTTCTTTCTTTCTTTACGTTTTTTTTTTTTTTCTTTCTTTTTTTTTTTTTCTTCTTCTTTCTTCTTTCTTTCTTTCTTTCTTTCTTTCTTTTTTCTTTTTTCTAGCGTTCATTCTTCCTTCCTTTCTTTCTTTCTTTCTTTTCTTTCATGCTTTACTCATTGTTATCTTTCTTTTTTTTCTTTCTCATAGCAGTCCAAGCAAATTGACCAGACATCCCTCTCCCCAGAAACACATTTTCCAGCTCCTCCTGGGGAACCCCGAGGCGATCCCAGACCAGGCGGGAGTATAATCCCTCCACGCGTTCTGGGTCTACCTGGCATTCTCCCAGTTGGACGTGCCCGGAACACCTCTAAAGGAAGGCGTCTGGGAGGCATCCTTATTAGATGCCCGAACCATCTCAGCTGACTCCTTTCGACGCGGAGAAGCAGCGGCTCTACACCGAGCTCCCTCCGGATGTCCAAGCTCCGACCCTCTCTCTAAGGCTGAGCCCAGACCCCCTCCATGACCCACAGCTCATGACCATGAGGGTTGGAACGTAGGCCGACTGGTAAATTGAAGCTTACCTTCCGGCTCAGCTCCTCTTCACCACAATGGTCCGATACCAGTCCCCATAACTGCTGACGCTGCTGCTCCTCCAAGAATCGCCACCTTAACGATGTGGAAGGGGTCTGTGTGTCCCGGTGAGCTCGGGAGCTGTGTTGTTGGGGGCATCAGCCCTGGTAGGGTCTCCCAAGGCAAATTGGTCCCAGGGGAGGGGCCAGACTAAGAGCAATTCAGAAAACCTCCATGAAACGGCAATTAGGGATGAGAGCTACCCGTCCGGAAGAAGGAGACCGCGGCACCCCCCTGGAACCAGACCCAGGGGGCGGGGGGAGCTGGATGGTGAGTGTCTGGTGGCCGGGCTCTGGTCCATGGAGCCCAGTCGGGCTCAGCCCGAAAAAACATAACATGGTGCGCCACTCTGTGGGCCCACCACTTGCAGGGATAGGCATGGGGGTTGGGTGCGTAGGTGACCTGGGCATGCTGGTCCCCGGTGTCATAGACTGGTTAGAGAGTGATATCTGGAATTCACAGTGACACTTAAAGGTGACATATCACGCTTTTTTCATCAATATATATTGGTCTAAGAGGTCCCCAAAACAAGTCTTTAAAGTTTATGCTCAAAAAACACTTTGAAAAACCCTTTCTTCAGTCCTCATCAGAACACTCTGTTTCTCTCTGACCACGCCCCCTCCGGAAGTGCATGTGCCTCGGCTCTCCAGCACGTTGATCTAATGTTTACATGTTGGCTGAATATACACGGCTGCTCAGAGATCGCGTTACTTCAACCCTCTGAATCTGATCCTGACGGAGAGGCGCTGTAGCAGGACCTTTCTGAACGATTGGTCACAGATTTAGTGTTTCTTGTTGTTTTATTATCAGTAGTAGACGTGTGTCTTGGTACACAGCTACGAACATGTAGCTATGTGGCTATGCTAACTAGCGCTAGCACTTATCCATGATAAATAAAAATCATCCCTAGATCTTCAAATCTGCAGACGTGGGGAGTAAAACCGACCTTTGGTTTATTAAGACAGCCTACAACTAGCATGCCTCCCTCCTAAGCTCCTTGTTAGCACATTTGTGCAGGTAATGAAAAACGGGGGGGGGGATTCAGTATTATTTATACAGTCTATGGGCTGAACAAGCTCCGAGCTCTGACTCCGTGACAGACCGGATATTGTTGTTACGTAACAAAAACACAGAAGTCTGAAACGGCTGTTTCACACACATTTACAGAAAGGTGGAGAAACAGAACAGGGGCAGAATGGATTTTTTCATTCTCGGGGGGTTTGTAGACATGTCAGAGAAACATATTTCAGGTAGAGAACCATTAAAAAGTCAATTTTGCATGATATGTCACTTAAAGATGCTAAAATGGCTCATGACTACGAAGGTCTTTAACTCTGAATGTAATGGTACACTTAACAGTGGAGACGATATGATTCACAGTGCTGGGATCATGACACAACCATGGTTTTGTAGAAGTAAGTAATCAGTTTATGTTCACTCTTTGAAAAGAGATTACCTCATATAACAGTGAGATGCTTTTATTTTGCCTTTTATTGCCGTCCTTGGTAAGTTTTGGCAACAAACTTGAATTTATTGAAAGAACCCGAAAGGTTGAGGAGTAAATGAGAACAGAAACAATCAACAGAGACAAGTGTTTGATTTAATGGCACACACTGAAGAGGCGTACGGTCTTATGTTCTTAACATACCTGTGATGTCTCCCTCTTCCGTCTCTCTGTTACCTGCAGAGGAGACACTTCTCACCACACTGACATAAGATTAGAGGGAGAGAGTTTATCTATAGTCAGAACGTTTACATGCTACGTTTAACCCTCCTGTTATGTTGCGGGTCAAATTGACCCTTTTCAAAGTCTATTTAGGTAATATATGCCTTCCAAACCAGTTAGGAGCATAACAATCTGGGAAAAAGAGTGTGCATTTTAATCTTTCATCTCACTGATTTTAACCTTCTCCATAGTCCATACTTAACAGCCAAATTCCACCAGCTCAGTGTCCGGTCCGTCCCAATCAGTCACTGGATCTGATAGGTCTCTATTCTAGTCATTGTGTTAACTTCCACTGGATCCACTCCGTTGTGTCCGGCTGCGTCTCTGATCCGGCAGGTTGGAGCCCTCCAGATCAGATACACAAAGATTCCATTGTTTCCGGATGCCGGAGCACGACGTATCAATCTCACAGAGCAGATGGAGCGGGACAGGAAGTCAGGTTTCACCAAACACAAATGAAACATCCGGTTAACTTTTCAGAATAAAACACTCTGTGTATCACCAGATCGTATTTCACTTAACTACAACAACAAACCACGTCATGATGAGCGGAGCCAGGCCTGGAGTCAACAGTCAGAGGTTTTTTCAGAGGACCAGAAAGACAACATGGATGAGGAGAGGAGGAGGAGGAGGAGAATCCTTGGTTCAGTGATTACCACGGGAAACCTCGGTCACATGACTCCAGCTGTCCGGCTGTCCTGCTCAGTGCTGTGTTCTGAAAACACAACCGGCAGGTGTTGATGGAGGAGAGAGAGAGAACGGATCGCACACAGATCTGGTTGAATTCCCATGTCAGTTTTTAGGAACCAGAAGGGACCTTTTCAGTGCAAAGAGGGGAGTTTGGAAAGATATTGAGTCATCTGTGGAACTGTTTGCAATTTCCCCTTGACAAAATATGCACACACACACACACGCACACCACACACACACACCACACACACACACACACACACACACACACACACACTCACACACACACACACACATGCACCAAGTAGAAAAGGTGTTATGCTGTGAAAATCAGGAGCTGCACACTTCTGCATGCTCTCTGTGGTTACTGCTTTTTAATTTTCCTTTCATACACAAAAAAATAATTATGTTTCAGAGGAAAATTTTACTGCTCAAGGCTTTCTCTTCTAAGTCTCCGGAGACAAAATTGAGATTCTCACTTCAGCCTCATTCAAGTTTCAAATTGTTCTCATTCATTTCTCATTAGTGTCTCCTAAAATTCACTAGGAGAAATAGCTGAGACCATGAACATGAGTCTTATTGAGTCTTAAATGAGAGATATTATTAATGGCTCATTTCTTCTCTTTTCTAAATATATTTTTGGCCTTTTGCCTTTATTTGACAGGACAGCTGAAGAGAGACAGGAAATTCTGGGAGTAGTGAGCGGGGGAAAAACATGCAGGAAATGCTCGACCGACTGGGAATCGAACCGGTGACCCCCGCAACGATGACTGTAAACTCTGTATGTGGGGGCTTAGACCGCCTAGGCCACCAGCGCCCAAATAATCCACCCCTTTAATTGTAATAATCTGTCTAAATCTGGTCAGCCCTTTTGCGGCCCGCATTTGAAATAAATGGTCTGTCATACCTGTTGTATGAATCTCTATCTTTTGCAATTTGTCTCAATCCACTAAATCTTTGTGAAGTTGTTTTGTTCCAAACAGACTTGTAAAGGAAGGACCATACTGTGAAGTCAAAGAAGAGATCATGTGACATACAAATAGTTGATCTTGCAAGTGGTTCAAATGTTTTAATGAGAATTGTAAGTTTGTGGACAATTACATTGAAATCTAATTTTGCTGGGCACTGTAAATGTTCCTGAAACGATGAGCTCAGGCTCTTTCTTTGCTCATCTGAGCTCAACTTGAGACACAAAAAACGAGTCTGACAAAAACAACTGGATGAGGTTAGATTGAGGACAGTTGAGAGAGCTCCCTGATTTCTCCACCTGAGCTCAAAAGGAGTCACAACACCTGAGAAATACCTGAGGGCCATTTCAGAGTTTGACCAGATCTCCTTTGGAACTGAAAGAGAGACTAAGCTGAGACTTTTTGGAACTTTTGTCTGGAGGCAAGATTGAGAAACAGGAGACATAAGCTATAGTCTCATTTTGCTTTCAAACAGATCTCATTGTTGTCTAGGAGACATAAATGAAACACTTTTGAGATCTCCTCTCTAAATGTCTTTTCCTATGTGGAATGAGGCTGTGTAGGACGAATTGAATGATGAGTAATAATAAGAGTTGCGGTTATAGTCAAACTGAGAGGTGTTGTTTGGGCCTTTATGGTTATTTCTGTTCTTCAGTTAGCTACGATTCTTGATTTCTCAGTAGATTATTATGACCAGCAGGATAACTTGTGAAACTTTACTGTGTTCTTTACATCAGAATAACTCAGCGAGTATGAAAGGAAACAGCAGCTCCGATTCTGAAATCTCATACATTATCTGTAAGCTCTGAACATTAAGAGTCGTCCTGATGGAGCTTTCACCCAGATTGATTGCACTCCTATCTCCTCTTATCCACAGAGATCCTGCCACTGCAGCAGAAAACAGTTGTCAGTGTGGGGGTACAAGATGAACAAAATATAAACGATGAAGTCAAAACACGAGCCGAGCCCGAGCCCTTCCCCTTTATTTATTGTACAAATATATCTGGGAGACAGAGACAGAGCTTGTCTGATGCTGGGGCTCTGCTGACCTGTAGCCACAGCACACTTGCAAAACAAAACCGTGCCAGAGACAAACAGAAGATAGGCCATATTTCTCGGCCCCGCTGACAGAGGGCCCGGCTCAGTCGGGGGCCTCCTGCTCTGGTTGGCGGGGCTTGTTTTGTGGCCTGTGCTCCCTCATGGTAGGAGGAGCAGATATAGGGTAATCGAGGACCTTCAGTGGGGTCAGGGGTGAAACAGATTGATAGATAGGAACTGTCTCCCTGCATGTGCCTTCTGCTGAGCAAACAGTCTGATGGCAGAGCAGCGCTGTGCACGTTTTTTCAGGGGGGGGCTTTGTCAGGGACAGGGCAGGAGTTCATTACTTCACTGATATGTGCATCAAACTGGGCTGTCATACTTGAACTTAAATCAACTAAACATAAAGGAACTCAACTTTATTTATACAGCACCTTTTATACAAGCAAGCAGACAGGAAGCAACAGATGTGAGTAAAATGATAAAAGATGTCATCATAAAAAATACTTAGAAAAAAATTAAATGAATAAAGCAAAATTAATCAAATAAGTAAGAGTTGAAAGCAAAATAAAAAATAAGCCATAGTTAAAAAGATCAGATAAATATAGGGAATAAATAGATAACTAAATAAATAAGATACATAAATGTTAAAACAATGATTATAAAATAATAATAATAATAATAATAATAATAATAATAATAATAATAATAATAATAATAATAACAATAATAATTAATAATTGTTACTTTATAGGCTCCTTTTGCTTTATATATTTATTTATTATTCATTATATTGCACTGTCTACTTTGCTACTGTGACACTTGAATTTCCCCGTTGTGGGACGAATAAAGGACTATCTTATCTCTCTTATGCTCCTACTGCTTGGAATAAACTCCAGAAGGACTTGAATCTGTCGGATCTCATCTCTCTGGACACCTTGAAGTCTGTCTTAATGAAAGACAGACCCAGAACAGTGCCTGTGTTTTTAAAATGCTGTTTTATATTCACAAACTGCACTTTACTTGAAAATAAGTTGCACTTTTTAAATTATTATTGTTTGCTTCTACATACTGTCTGCATATATGTTCCATGTTGTTGAGTTGTGCCATTTATTCTGACGTGTGCTGCTGACCTCTTGGCCAGGTCGCCCTTGAAAATGAGGTCTTGACCTCAATGGGACTTATCTGGTTAAATAAAGGTTAAATAAAATAAAAAATAAAATAGAGCGCTTTCCATCAAAATGCTTTACAAAGCTTAAAAACAAATAACAAACAAAGACACAACTCAACATAAGAAACATCAGCCATAAACAGCAGTAAACAGGTGGGTCTTCAGCTTTGCCTCAAATACATCAACTGAACTTGTTCCATAGAGTGGGAGCATGGAGTTAAAAGGCCCGCTCCCCAATAGTCTTTGTACCACAGAAAAAGACGGGCCGGCAGGTATCACAACAGTTAGCCTGTTAGCATGAAGAGACTCAGCTGGCGCTGTTTTAGATGGTGCTATATTTTATCACAGATGGATTCACTGAATCAACACGTGAGAGGAGATAAGCGCGAGTAGCAAAGACGTTTCAACACGCCTTTAAAATCCTTTTGAACTCAAAAAGCTGTTTCAGAGATTGCCCGGTGTTTTGGTTTAAACAGCGACCCTGTTAACTGGAGACTCTCAGCCGGATACATCCCTCATAAACGTCTTTAGACGATCATTAAATATCTGATGAGGATACTGAATCTTAAAACACCCTCTGTGTTTCAACAGCTGTGTAAACTCCACAAAAACTGTTACACTCAGCTGAAGGTCTCCAGTTTACAGGGTCACTTTTAAAACCGAAACACCGGGAGAGACACATTCAAGGTGGGTTTAGAGAAGACAACTGTTACAAGCTGCTAAATCAAGAGAATCACAGCTTCTTCTTTTGAAAAGTACACACACATACAAAAAAGGTAGAACAAATAAAAACTAATGAAAGAAAGAGAAATCAAGTGAATCACAGATGTGTGTGATGTTATTGTGGACGGAGGGAGGAATAAAAACACTGCGGTTAATCTGCCAATCAGACACATTCAGCATTGCAGGCCCTGCCCCCCGAAAGCCCCGGGGGGAGATTATCTACCCCTGAACTAAATTTAGACCCTAGTTCCACCGGTTGAAACGCACTTAGTTCAGGGGTAAAGTCCCTAGTTCTGGGGTAAAGTTCCTCCGGTCGAAAAATGCCTTAGGTAGTCAGTCCCACTTTTCTCCCCACTACGATGCCCCTGCCTAAACCAGCACCGGAGTGCTCCGGCAGGTGCAAACACTCACACAGATATGATGGTGCAAGCCCATGTAAGCTTTTAAAACCAACATCAAAATCTTGAACTGGATCCTGAAACTGCCAGGAAGCCAGTGAAGGGAAGCCAGTACAGGAGTGATGTGATCTCGTCATGTCTTCCCAGTCAGCAGGCGTGCAGCTGCATTTTGTATCTGCTGCAGGCAACGAAGAGGAATGAGCACAGTACATCTTTGCATTATTCATATAAAGATATGTGTAACATCTGTTTTAAACGTCTCTTTCCTGCTTCACTGCCTCACTCATGCTGTTATCTGTGTCTTTATTGAAATGAACACAGTACCAGTAATGATGCCAATTTACCTCTCTCTCCTCAGAGAGATTCACCAGCAGGGGGCGTTAAAAATGTAAAATGAACCTAGTCTAAACAGCTTATATTTAATCATATATAAGCTTTGACTGTGGTACACAGAGATGAACATGTTTTAGAGCAAGCTGTGCCTTTAAGGACAGTTTATGAGCGCCCAGTGAATACTTTTCTGTTAAGTTTTCACTCTTTTTTTTTTACAGCTTTAGGAGGTTTTCATTCTTTAATTTGTACAGAAGTGTCAGGGATTGTGCCAAACAAAGCTTACATAATGAGACAAGAGTTGCTGGAGTTTAATTCTCAGGAAGTGAAACTAACTTCTAAGTAACTGCCGAGCACTGCATTTCTTATTCCTTCATTAAAGCTTGCAACAGCAATGATGCACTCTTACATCACCTCTCTCTATCCAGGATCAGTCTCATCTCCACGAGCTGTAGCTGCACAAACCTGAGAGGGGGATTCTGGGTGTTTTTTATTCATGTGACTGAGATCCTCATCAGATCATCATCAAGTGTTCACTCTTTCTCTTCCTGCAGTAATATTCACAGGATCTACAGTTGTGCTCATAAGTTTACATACCCTGGCAGAATTTATGATTCCTTGGACATTTTCAGAGAATATGAATGATAACACAAAAACTTTTCTTACACTCATAGTTAGTGGTTGGGTGAAGCAATTTATTATCAAACAACTGTGTTGTTATTTGCGTAGTAATGGCTTTCTTCTGGTGACTCGACCATTTAGCCCATTTTCCTTCAAGTGCTTCCTTGTTGTGCATCTTGAAACAGCTACACTACTTTTTTTTAGCGAGTCCTGTATTACAGCTTAATATGTCCCTTTCCTGTTTTATACAGTTTCATACCTTTTCTTGTAGATCCTTTAACAATCCTTTTGCTTTCCCCATGACTCCATGAATCCAGAAACATCAGTGCAGCACTGGATGAAAAATGCAAGGGTCTGTCATGAGCCCAGAAACTCACTGACCTTTTATACACACACACTGATTACATGCTAACAGATCACAGGTGAGGATAGTTACCTTAAATAGCCATTAAAACCTGTTTGTGTCAACTTGCTTGCATCAAGCGTGCCGGATACGGCCCTGGTGGTGAGGCTTTCAGCAGTGTGTCTGCCCCCTGGTGGCTGGCTGCAGTATAGGTAAAAAAAATCCGTCTCCCCCATTCATTTGAATAAATACACGTCGTATGAATGTTTCTCACAGCCGTATGCTGTGGTGATATGTAGTTAGTATTTGAGTGTTTTGTGTCCAAGGCCTCTTTTTTCTGAAATGTTTCTTTTTCGTTAGTTATTAGAGTTTAAAAAACGGGGTTTTACTTCCGGGTTTCCTTTGATTCACAGCCGCCGTAGAACGAAACTTCAAAGGGCACACAGCGTCTTGTGACGTTACGCTGTAGGGCGGAGCTTATTACAAAGGCTTCACAGGAAGAGGCGGAGCAACGGTGTCCATTTTTATTTACAGTCTATGGTTTGCATGTTATCAGGCATAAATCACCAGGGTATGTAAAGTTTTGATCAGGGTCATTTGGGTAGTTTTTGTTGTCATTATGATTTAAAAAGAGTAAACACGGTTGTTTGACAATAAATGGCTTCACTCAACCACTAACCATGGGTGAAATAAAGTTTTTTCTCTTATCATTCATATTCTCTGAAAAATGGCCAAAAAATCACAAATTCTGCCAGGGTATGTACACTTATGAGCACAACGGTATCTCCTGACTGACTCGAGCACACACAGTAATTCTGATGCAGGTCCTTTAAACATGCAAAGTCAGATTTGAGAGACTTTTTGCAGCATTTTGAGGGTCAGTAGAAATCAAGGTTTGTATGTGTGCAATGTGATTACAGCAGACAGGAATGATGGACCTTTATGGCAGTCTTAGGTTTGAGGGAAAAATGTAACTGTTATACATTTTTACATTCTTTGTCCTGAAGTAAGCAAGGTTAACAAACATAATGGGACCCCGAACATGCAGTCAGGAATAACTTCATTCTTTTGTGGAGATAATGAGGAAGATAAGTCAGCAGAGAGAGAGAGAGAGAGAGAGAGAGAGAGAGAGAGAGAGAGAGAGGAGAGAGAGAGAGGAGAGAGAGAGAGAGAGAGAGAGAGAGAGAGAGAGAGAGCAGAGCATTGTACAGCAGAGAGTGCAAAAAGTGCTGATAATCAAAGTCAGTGATTTTACACTTTTACATACGTAGACTTTGGTTGTGGTCTCTCAGCTTTGTTTGTGTTTCCACACATTGACCCTGAACAGCCTCCCACTGCTTCCTGTTGCAGCTAACAATAGACGGTGTGACTCTGCACAGTGCTTACCAAGCAAAACGTCAGAATCAAGTAATATTAATCGAGTGTGTTTAATTCTGCTGAAGCACGCTGTAGCTGCTGGGACCACTTCACATATGGGCCAAACATACATCTATGATCTGACTCAGGCCATTGTTTCTATAAGGAGTGTAAAAATACACTGTACATGAACTGTATGTCCAAATGATTGAACACATGTGGAAACAGTGAGGGCAAAACAAAGCATGGATGCACAATCCCAAAATTGATTGTTGAACACTGTGCTTCTGAGACCCAAACTAGGGGGCGCTGTTCCATCAGCTTGATATCAGATACTTTGTGAGATCTGCTCATTTCCATGAGGATGTTTCATGTGAGGCCCAAAATACACAATCAGGCCAGATGATGTTTGGAGGTTTTCCTGCGACAGAGGAATCTGAAAAGTCTGGATGGACATGAAGACATATTTTTAGGCGCAATATCATAATACAAATGCATTAACATACATACAACATTCATTTTTAAGTTATTTTGTTGATGTTATTTATTTTTTAAGTCTGTTGCAGATGCTATTTTGTAATTTTTATGTCTGTTCTTGGGCAGGCTCAGAGAATACTTGTAAATCCATTATACATCCTTTACTCTGAGTATGAACTTTGACCTTCTGGAGGAAGGTACAGAGTCCCCAAGTGTATATTTAAACATTTTAAAAACTCCTTTGTGCCGATCTCTTTTAGAATTTTAAATAGTAAATTGCCTGTTACGGTTGGGACAGTGTTATGGTGCTCTCTCTTTAAGAGTATGGTGTGTGTTGTATGACTGTTATTTATTGTATTTTTTGTTTTGTATTTATAAGTGTTCTTGTGTCAATGACTACATTTACATGAAACTTTTAATTCCTCTTTAATTCAGAATTAAAATGAAATCCTCTTTAAAAAGATTAAAAATGACCTAATTCCGAATAAAAATGACCATTCCGAATTAAACTTAAATCCAAAGTAAGTGTCTGGTTTATTTTGATTTTAGATCTGGATTGAATAATTCCTCGATCATGTATACCAGGCATGTCCAAAGTACGGCCCGGGGGCCAATCACAGCCCAAGGTCCATTTATTTATGGCCCCAAGCTTCCATCTTAAATTGTGTTATTTATAGCAAAGAATTAATCACCTTCTGCATCATCTGAACATTTGCAGTTTCTTTCAAACACACAAACAAAACTAAAGTCAATCCAGAAACGTCTCAAAAAGCTTCATATGGACCACTTGTATAAAACCAAAGCACTGGGAATTCTTCAAGATGGCAATAAAGAAGAAACACAAGAACTCTTAAAGCTGACAGGTTTTCAAATTAATGTTTTTACCATGATGTGAAAATGTTCTTGATGAACACTAAAAGTTCAGAAGACACAAAAGAGAACACAAAACAAGATCAAAATTATGAAATTGTCCAAAAAAGGGAAAATTTGGTGAATAAAAAAATGTTCAGAACTCAAGAAAATAATTATTTTGTTGTTTAAATGTTGTCTGCTGGTCAGACAAATCTTAAAAACAACATGGAAAAGAAGTGTGATGAAATCCAGAGTGTGATCCTGCCATAGAAAAATAATGAGACAAAGATTTCCCCACATTGCCCGACCCGAATGAAAAACAATTTCCTCCAGAAGAAGATAAAGTTTGCTAATGTTTACATGGCTTGTGGAGAACTGAGGACTACCTAGTTACTGTTTTATTGAGAAAAAAATTAAGATAATTGTCATTAAATAGATATTTCATATGTAATTTTTAGGATTCCACAGTCTCAGTAGGAGCCACCGGCCCTGAGATATTCTGACAACATCAAATGTGGCCCTCTTGAACAAAGTTTGGACACCCCTGATGTATACGTTCATTCCACTTTAAATTAATTCTGGTCGTTCCAAGCGGCAACCTCCAGTCTCAAACGATGAAGCCCATGCGGAAGTGCTATAAACTGCAATACATCAAAAATCCACTTGAGGCTGTCTGCAGAAACACTGGAAACCACATAGACATGAATGGGAAAAAGACGATCTTTGCAGCATTAATAAACATGTTTACAGCCTGGTTCAAAAAACAGCTTGGCCCTATGAAGCTAATCTCTCTATCGGCACACACTGTGCGAGGGGTGAATTTTTTTCTAATGCAACGGTTCAGAAGATATTAAGATTATGAGTTTTTGCCCAAATAAGGACATGACTGACGTGACTCCTGGTCAGGAACACATAGCTGTTGGCTAAGAGGTTCACACTACGTCACACTCTGCCTGGTTGAGTTCAGCATTTCCAATATGGCTGCCGCCGTCGATTGGCTTCAAAACAGCTCTCAGGAACAGATGGGTGACGTCACGGATACTGCGTCCATATTTTATACAGTCAATGGGTCGTTCTGAGCATGCTCGTTCCCTTGTCCTGTCGCCATGACGCACATATTCCAGGCTGAGGTAGAGCAGCCGTTGCACTAACCGTTGGCTTTGATTTTAAGAAGTACGGTATTCCGCCTCCCTTCTCCGGTCCTCTATCTCTCTTCTCCTCCTCAGCTGACGAAAGTGAAGCAGTGTATTTGTGTCCAGCTGCTTATTCAAAACTAGAATCAAAATCAAAGTGAAAATTGTACTTATTATGTGGTCTTCCATGTTGTAACCCAAAATAAAAGAAGCAGGAACTGGAGTCTGTTTTCTCCCGGTAGACATAAATACGTCACGCCTCGCCCCTGTCCAATCATCTTTATTCAAGTCCAGAAGGACTTGAATCTGTCGGATCTCATCTCTCTGGACACCTTTAAGTCTATCTTAAATGAAAGAAAGACCCCAGAACAGTGCCTGTGTTTTTAAAATGCTGTTTTACATTCACAATCTGCACTTTACTTGGAAATAAGTTGCACTTTTTAAATTATTATTGTTTGCTTCTACATACTGTCTGCATATATGTTCCATGTTGTTGAGTTGCCATTTATTCTGACGTGTGCTGCTGACCTCTTGGCCAGGTCGCCCTTGAAAATGAGGTCTTGACCTCAATGGGACTTATCTGGTTAAATAAAGGTTAAATAAAAAAAAAAAAAAAAAAAATCAGAACCCTTCCCAACCCCCAGACTTTTAGAGGAATTGAATAAAGATGATTAAACGTGTTTTCCATGTAAACCTCAATTCAGAATTACTATTTCCATGTAAACACAAAGGAGAATACTTTAATTCAGAATTATTTAATTCTGAATAATTAGTTCTGAATTAAAAAACATCATGTAACCGTGGCCATTGTGAGGACTTTTTTTAAAGAGCAGGTAACATGTGCAGGACTGATGTCAAAGACTAATTACCCTACGGGGACAATAAAGGACACCGTATTGTAAATGTTGGTGTCTGTAAACCAACCATGTGTGGATGTTTTCGACCAGCGTCAGAGTTGTATTTGATGCTTGGACCTGATTTGCATTTAGAATAGAATGTAGGCTACTTTTAAGTCATATCAATTGAACCTCGATCTTAGCTACCAGCGTTAAGAAATGTGTCACATATTTATGGCAGAACCTAAAAAGCAGACTAAGACTTGTCTCTCCCAAAGTTTATTGTTGAAGTGCAGGGTGAGGGGATTGCTGGTGGGGGTCCTGGGGTGCTGAGGGATCCAGACGGAGGTCAACAGGCAGGAGAGTGAAGACAGTGGCAGAGCTTGTAGCTGAAGGGTCCTGGAGACAAAAAACACAGGTGTCAGGTGGGTTCAATGTGATGATGAAAAATAGCAAAAAGTTAAGCAACAGGTTTTCTTGAGAGCTGGACTTGGTTATGTAGGCATAACAATCCAGCAGGGACTGGATGTCGGTGCAGGGTTCTTGGAGGCTGTAGTGATTGGATGACGGCTGGCAGGAGTGTGATTGCAGATCCAGTGCAGGTGAGCAGAGAGTGAAGGAGACAGAGCAGGAGGGGGAGGGAAAAACAAAAACACAGGTACACAGAGGAGGAACTGTGACAAAATGTCCATGCATTATTTCAGCAAAGCAGACACAATCTATCATGATGTGAAGACAAACTACTTTTGAACACACTTCAAGTCTCAAATTCTAATGTAAAAGTTGTCATTATGAACACTTGGGGGATGAAGTTGAACAAAAAACAACACTTGTTCTGCCTTCTATGTAAATCAGAAAATTAAACACATTTTTACAAAGTCTAATATTTTCTCTTTGTTTAGTGACTGTTTTTTTTTTGTGGCACTAAAAAGGTTGAATATGTATTTATCAGTTAACTATGGATGCGCTGCCGCGTCCTGTAAAGTGATCATCTCCCTTACACACTGAAGAGTTTCTGATATTTTGAAGTATTGAATATTATTTTGATTTTAATAAGACCTGCTGTACTCCTCCTGGAAAAAGAAACCGTCAGAGAAACAGCCTGAACAGAAGTTCATAATGTGATCGTAAAAATATTTCAATTTGCAGCCTGGAGTCATTTTCTATTCCAAAGTTTCTTTATTGTTTTTTTATGCACAGACAAACACACAGTAGGTTTTGTGACATGTAGTAGTTGGAACAGAGTTCTGTGGAAAACACAAATACAAAAACACCCTTAAGATCCCACCCACCCCAGAACACTGATCACTTCACACACACCTCACATTCATACCGACATTAATAAGGGGTAAACAGACAAAACAAATACAAAAGAGCAATATCGTTTGTTGTGATTTGGCGCTATACAAATAAAGATTGATTGATTGATTGATTGATTGATTGATTTAAATACATTAGGGACAGCAAGATCACACAGAAATAGTGGATTATTCTGGAGTCATTTTCTAACCAAATGACAGCTGCATCATATTCATGGGATCTTACATGTTAAAATAGAAGTAGGCCTAGTTATTACTGTCCATGGTTATTATCTGTTTTATTAATACAAATATAAGAGCCTCTATAGTCTACAGGCAGCACACATACCTAAACCACATGTATTATGTGTCCATGAAGTGTGACACCAGACCCCGGTCTCCCCTGAGTTTAACCCTCCTATTATCCTTGGGGTCAATTGGACCCCATTCAATGTTTAACGTCTCTAAATTAATGACCAACATCATTTTTTTGGGTCCATATTTCATGACCTTTCCTAATTTAATGGGGACAACTGGGAAAGTATATTAAAATGGTGATATGTTCCAATTTCCTGTAAAAAAAAAAAAATATGCATCAGTGTTTCTTGGGGTCAATTTGACCCCAGGCTGTTTTAGCTGTATATACCATAAGAAATATCAACATTTTACACACATTTGTTTTGGTTGTTTTGGATGATATTGAGGTCACTATAACCAAGGACACTTCCGCATGTGACTGCAGGAGCTGGGATCGAACCGTCGACCTTTAGATTGAGCAAGTTCTCTTTACTAAGAGATTCCCACTACAGGGAAATTACTAAAATGGTACCAAACTTCCCAACATTAACCCCAGAAGAGAAACTGTCAGTTCTCCTGGGGGAAGGGTCAGCAGCTCCTCTGGCTGCTAAATATGTGTCTGCCTGTCACAGCCAGAGGGACGCACCATCCCATGGTGTTGATTTTGGGTGGGGGTTTTGTGAGCGTGCCGCATCGGGTGAGGAGATTGAGATATGCTGTATGGTTAATCGTTCATTAATGCGTACAGAATATGTAATATATGGTTGATATGTATGTGATGAATATAATATGTAACGAATATAGTGTGTGATTAATGTATATGTGATGAGTGAAGTGTGTTGTGAATATATATAATGTACTGCATGATATGTATGTGCTTTGGCAATAACATCTCTTTGTTCATGCCAACAAAGCAAATTTGAATTGAAATATAATATTCCCACACGGAAAAAAATGTTGTGTTGAATCTACTCCATTTTATTATGTCAAGTTGTTGCATGAAATACATTTCTCTAAATCCAGATATATTTGTTAAGTTAATTGTACTTAACCCTCCTGTTATGTTCGTTTCTCTGGAAGAGCAATAATGTTCCTGGGTCAATTTGACCCGGGGCGTGTTCAATTATCCAAAAGTGTCAGAACCCCCAAAAAATCCTAATTACATTTTTTCAAAATCTAATTTTTAGCTCCATTTCTAACCATTTACATCAAGATTTAGTGCATTGGTGTTCTTTAATTCTCACAGATCATGGTTCAAAGAGGATAACTCACTCATTTTTCATTAAAATTAATGTTAAAACTTTTTAAATATATATTGGAAAGCCTTTTACATGACATAGATTTGTATTTATTTTATTTTGAATTTTTTATTTTTTTATTTTTATGAAGTGATGTTGATAAATCAACATGACTCTTCTGTCACATGTTGCCCAGATTGTTAAGCTGCATTTAGCTGGTTTGGAAGGCATATATTGCCTAAAATAGACTTTAAAAAGGGTCTATTTGACTTAATAAATATATCTGGATTTAGAGAAATGTATTTCATGAAACAACTTGACATACTAAAATTTAGTAGATTCAACACAACATTTTTTTCAGTGCAGCCATCATATCAGTCAAGACATTCAATGATGAGTCCTGTGTCATACGCTTTGATAACATTGAAACAATGCAGGGCCGATGAGAGCATGACAAACTCACAGCAGTTTGATGTTCTGTTTTACAAATAAAGTCCTTCTAAATGCTTTAAATTGTGTTTATGCTTAAATATATTTTATTTAAAGGTCTATTTAGATAGACAACAAAGAAACATTCTGGAGGGTTGAAAGGATAAAAGATGTTAGTAAATTTGAGGGTAACAGGAGGGTTAACAGATTATGATCCTGAAAACAGTATAATTATGTATTTTAACTGCATTTCTTTTTCCCTTTAAACAGTCCTCCCCCAAACTTCAGCAGGACCGTCTCTGTGAGTCTCCTCCATCAGCACCTCTCTGTCTCCATCCTGTCCAGGCATTTCTTTCCCTGGAGGAGGCAGCGAGCACAGGTCCCGTGACTCCTCCTCCACCAATCACCTTCCAGCTCTCTAACTTTTGTGATAAGGGAATCGCAGTAAAGCGCGAGCAGACTGAAGGAGTTTCACTCGGAGATCTTCATGGTCATCATCACACACGTATAAACCCAGTCTGGCTCCTCGAGCAGCTTTCTCTTAGACAGTGAGCGCCCGGATTTGTTCGCTCTCCTTTATTTTGTCCTCCTCGGCAGCCCATGCACGGCTGCACACACATCCAGGTTTGAAGCATCAGACAATCATCAGTGACCGGCTGCTGTCTGCTGAGCAGATGTTGGGAGATAAAGCTCACGGTAAGTCTGTCTGCAGATTTCACTCACTGTCTTAATAGCTTGGATGTCCAGGCTGATTATGTTCAGACCAAGAACCACAGATTGAAGCAAATGTTGAAAGAAAGATTTAATGATCAAAACCTGCTTAAAATTAATACAGAGATATTTTATTTGTTGCTTAATTACTACATCCAGGGGTTGGCAAAAATAACTAAACCAACCTGTCCAGAAATGCGTAAAGATTCAATTAAAATGTAAATTAAAAGCATCGCTTCAATTGCAGGTTATTTGGAAACACAGTCCTTATTTAAAACTGACAAAATTAGATCAAAATATTTAAAATATGAATTAATTATATTAAGTACTAAGCTGATAATTTACCTCGGCAAAAATGTCGCGTGAATATTTTTTGTAAACGTGTAAAATCCACAACCAGAGATCTAATATGTGATTTTTAAAATTGAAAATGTCGCCGCTGTGGCCTTTAAACCTGCTGCGTATTTACGCACGTCCTCCCTGTGAACCAGCTCAGTTTATTCTAACTCTCTTTTCGAAATGTGACATGCGTTTAGCTGCTGGGACATGTTGTAGACCTATTTCACGGAGGGTGATCCCCGAGCTGATTTTAGCGCCACAGCATGAACCCTTTTTCCGTTATAATTCCAGAAGCCACCGCTGGATAAATGCACCGAGACAGAGACTTTACTGTCTGATAACTGTCTCTATAGGACATCTTTGAGATTGTGCCTGCTCCTAAAGCCATCACAGGCCTACAGCATCCACTTAGAGAGCAGTCACTGGAGGGATCGGTCTTTTGATAGGTCATGTGAAATCTGTTTTATGGAGGCAAAACTGTTGGAATTTAGCTTTTGTGTATATTTCTGAGGCTTAGTGCTGAAATTGTGATTAATGTGCATCATCATCAGGAATAAAATCAATTAAAACAAATATCAGTTTAGTGTGAATGAAGAAAAAAACATCAACTATGAGTTTATAAACATTTATTTCTACAAATATTTTTTTACTGACCGAATTTTAAAGACTGCTCAGTTGATCCACATTCAGATGAAAATGTGAGCAGCTGCTTTAATGTGGGAACGGAAGAAACGCGGCTGTGGTTATTACACTGTTATGAATTAGCCTAAGTATGCGAGCTTCCCCTCTTTTCCTTGCTGCTGTTTTTCATTTCCCTGTAAATATATGATGTGCATGTAACCGAAAAATGCCTGAAAACTAAAAATATATTTAAAAAAAAAAGTAAAAGGCTAATAATAATAATAGTAATAAAATGACACACCTCCGTGGATGATAATGGTTAACCTTTTATTTTCAGTGCGTGCCAAAATAGAGCATTTTTAAACTTCGAATATCATCATTTTATTGGATAATCTTATTTGACTGATGCACGCGCAATTCAATTATTTACTACATTCCCAGTGAGTAACTGAGGAATTTAAATGTTTTAGGCCTACATGGAAATACCTTACCTCAGTCCCACAGATTGTTACTGTTACATTGATACGTCAAAGGTAGGGCTGCATGTTTCAGGTGACGTCCCTGACCTTTAATATTAATTTTGATGAACAGGGTTTGAGTAAAAAGTTAATTCATGCTGCATTCCTTCTTTAGAAAATACGCATGTGAACAACATGGGGAATAAACGGCCTTAAATAATAAAACATTTGATTAATACATCGAATAATTTAATACAGTCTGTCATTAACAAAGTGGAATGGTGCTATTTGAAATATAAAAATATGATTTTTTAAATAATAATAATACATCACTATAATAAACTATATTTATTATACAGCGCTTTTCCGAATACACACTTAGAAGCGCACATTAAAGGCAAGTACAAACACAGTAAAACAGTGACATTTATTTATTAATTATTTCATTAGATCATATTTAGTGAAGTGGAAAATAAACTCTGCACACACACATCTTTGAAAACTGTTTATTTTAATTTAAAGACTCAATCAGACTGCAAATTTAAAATGTTGCGTAATAGAATAAAAATCTGTCTGACACCTAAAACATGTCTTTATTAAATTTCACTCATATTCAGGTGTACTGCGCATTTATGAGATTATACAAATGTCCCGCTGTTATTTAGTAAAAAGGATATAAGGAAACTACATGGAGATGATTTTAATTTTACACTTTTGTCTTTGCTGGACGCATGATGCGTGTGTCGGCGTTTGTCTGGTGCGTGTGTGTGTGTGTGGTTGTGTGCGCACGCAGCAGGTGTGACTTTAAAGGTTATGGAATACACATATGACGATGACCTGGAAGAGCTGTGTCCTGTGTGCGGAGACAAAGTGTCCGGATATCACTACGGTCTGCTCACCTGCGAGAGCTGCAAGGTAACACGCACGCACGCACGCACGCACACACACATACACACGCACACGCACGATGCTAGATTACACATCACTGCTAGAATAAATAAATAAATACATACAATACAATAAAAAAAAAGGAATAAAATGAAAAATAAATAAATAAATAAAATGAACGTGTCCCGAAATATAGTGGTGGAATTTAAAGAGATTTCTAACGACATTTTAAACTTCATCTCCCTATTTTATTCTATTTTTATTTTTATTAGTACTATTCTTATTATTATCATTATTATTATTTTCCCTTAATGTGTCTCGCCATTGTTTTACTTCAGCTTCTTTCTTGTTTTTCAATCACTGTAAAGCACTTTGGGTTGCATTTGATTTGTATGAAATGTGCTATATAAATTAAACTTGATTGATTGATTGATTGATTGATTGATTGATTGATTGATTGATTGAATTAACATTTTAAATTATTAACACTACCGCACGCCCCTTTATGGTAACTCTAAGTCTCAATATTGTTTTAATTATGCGATGAAAATAATTCAAGCATTTCTTTTTATTTTATTTTGAAAGGCAAACTAGGATATTTAAACCATGCACCCTCAGGCTGCACGTCGTCTTTTCTGATCACTTCTAACATGTCGTATTTTTTTAGGGCTTCTTCAAGAGGACAGTTCAGAACAACAAGAGGTACACATGCGCGGAGAACCAGGAGTGTAAAATAGACAAAACCCAGAGGAAGAGGTGTCCTTTCTGCCGCTTCCAGAAGTGCCTCAGCGTCGGGATGAGACTAGAAGGTACACTACACCACCTCTATAACCCGCATGTCAAACTAGATACTACTACTACTACTACTACTATTACTACTACTACTACTACTACTATTAATAATAACAATAATAATAATAATAGTACAAATATTATTCTAATGTTGGAAATAAATCATTTTCATGCTTTTGTTTTTTAAACTGTTCCATATTTGTCATTTTTTTAAGAGGTACAAATTTCACAATCATTTCAATCATGAACCTGTATTATTTTTTAAATTAAGCATTCTTCTTTGTATGTAAAAATCCTTGAATTATGTTTTCATGTGGGGAATGGTGGCTCTCGTGTTGCTTCCTACACACGGGATGGGATTAATTCCCATACAGCGGTGCAGGAAAGCACCTGTTTCCGCAGCAGAAAAAAAGGACACATTCTTGACTTACTGATAAAACCCTGGAGACTCCCCTGTTTTAAATCAAAAGCTCTATTTAGGCTACGAGAAGGAGGAGAGCAGAACAGACTCTGGGGGAATCTTCTCAGTCCTAAAAAGGGAAGCAGAAATGACCGACATGTTTGTTGTTGACTCTGGAGCAGAGCTGGGGGTAGAAAAAAGGTTCTGATTTTACTCTGTGTGGCTAGTATTGTAAATGTAATGTTCCAGAGAGGATCTTGGCAGTGCAGGAGCTTTCATTGCAGTGTAGTTTGTAAACCTCTTGTCTATTTCTCCTCTCTTGTGTGACAGCGGTGCGCGCAGACCGCATGCGTGGGGGGAGGAATAAATTTGGCCCCATGTACAAGAGAGACAGGGCCTTGAAGCAGCAGAAGAAGGCTTTGATACGATCCAGCGGCTTCAAGCTGGAGAGCGCGGCTCCTCCGCCGACCTCTCCTCTGCAGACTGACTACAGCTTCACCAGCACCCTGCACGGCCTGCCCACCATCTCCAAAAGCCTGCTCCCATCCACCCCCAACTCTATTGCCCCCACAGACTACGAGGCCAACCTCTATGGACCCCCCTCCCTGGGCATGGCCATGCAGTCCCACATGCCCCTCACCGCTCAGTACCAGTACACAGCCTTCCCCGGCAGGGCCATTAAAGCCGAGTGTCCCGACTACACCAGCTCCCCTGAGTCTCTGACAGGATACCCCTACCCTGACATGTACCCCTCCGCCTCGCCGCAGCCCCCCAACCTGCCTCCGCTGGTGCTGGAGCTGCTGCGCTGCGATCCAGACGAGCTGGTGGTGCAGAATAAGATCGTGGCTCACCTGCAGCAGGAGCAGAGCGGCCGGGGCCGGCTGGACAAGCCCAGCACCTTCAGCCTCATGAGCCGCATGGCAGACCAGACCCTGTTCTCCATAGTGGAGTGGGCTCGCAGCTGCATCTTCTTCAAGGAGCTAAGGGTGAGTCCAAAACCTTTTCATTCTTCATCCCTTCATTATCACACACGACAGATGCACTGACTCTTTCTCACACTAACCTCAGGCTTTCTTTACAAAGAGAAAGCTTTGTTATTAACTTTACATTTGACTTCACATCCTACAAAAGAGGGACACCATTTTTCTAAAGCATGATGATATAATGATTAGAATAAAACAGCCTGTAAATAAGAAACACTCATGATTCTGCTGTGCGTCTACAAACTACAAACACAGACGTGGGCATGACTTGCTTTCCTTATCTTCTTTCTCCGTTTGACTCCTTCTCCCCCTGCTCCAATATCGATCTGGTTAGTCGTCATGTTCTCGTGTCTTTTGATATTCGATCAAAAGAAGCCTTTGAAAAGCAAAATAGACCGTGAAAGAGAGGGAGCCTATAGTAGCTTTAACAACAAGTCATCCTGTTTCTTTTTTAATTTGTGATTTCTCTCTTACATCACGCTTTGATTGAACTCAAATAAAAACAGAACAGTTACATGACTTCTGCTAGAACTGAATGAGAAATGTTCTTCTACATGAGGTGGGTTATTTTGAGTTGTATTTACACTGTTTAAAGGCTGAGACGCTCTTTTATTATGAAATAAATAGACGCATTCACGACTAATAAACCTGACTCACACATCTATAGTTCAGTCTGTGTGGACTCACCTCTGGATCACAACCGTAACAGAAATGAAATCAACATGCAGGGATTAGAAACTCGCCCCCGCTGATTAATATGAGAGTTGTGTTTGATTTTTGTTTCAATAATGTGAAGTGTGATGCATTACCAAACTACAGATGTGTGCAAGTGCATTGCTATTATCATAATACGACTGGACAGCAAAGAGGGAGAATCTAGTCGAGCCTGAAAAATGCAATCAAAGAAATCATTTTTATTTTTGAAGAAAACTAAATACAGGACTTAGTTTGGTGAAATAACTCTTATATTTTATTAAGTACACATTTATAAAGCTGTGCATTGTGGCTTTGTTCACAATATCTACCCCAATATCAACAAATGTCACATTTATCCTGAAGTTATGATGCACTGCTGCCAGTTTGAAGATAATCCTGATAACAACAGGGCTTTAAAATAAACCAGTTTTTTTTTAAAGTAAATTTTATTCACTGTGTAATATTCACACACTTCAATTATTTATATCACACACATTTATAGTCTGCATTCTTCCTTATTGCACAAGTAACAATGATTGAAACAGAATCATGAGAACAATCTGAGTCTCAATGATGCTCCTGAACGCAGCATGCTTGGTGCAGGCTGAGCTGCAGCCAACACCTGAGGTCTGTTCCATCGCAACCATAGACTGTATAGATAATGGACGTAGTATCTGTGACGTCACCCATCTGTTTCTGAAGAGCTGTTTTGAGGCCAATCGACGGCGGCAGCCATATTGGAAATGCAGAACTAAACCAGGCAGAGTGTGACGTAGTGTGAGCCTCCTGGCCAACAGCTATGTGTTCCCGACCAGGAGTCACGTCAGTCATGTCCTTATTTGCAGTGGTGGTTCTGGGGAGGGGCCAACAGGGGCCAGTGCCCCTGTAAAACTGAACCTGGACCCCCCTGTGGCCCCCCCTCCACACCAAACAAATATTATACAATAAAAAAAGCTTTGGTATGGCGCCGATGTTACAGGCGGAATCCATGCGTGTGGCACTTGGTTCCGGTCCTTTAGAGCGCTAAGGGACTCATGTTGAGTGTAAACAGCCAAACAGCTGCTGTCAGTCTGCATGTTGATCTAGTACACAGTAGTATATATGTCTAGTAGATTGGGATGCACTGATGTTTTGCCAGTTTGTTCTCAGTCTCTTTTGTCAGGGTTGAATGTGTCCCTCTGACAACACCCTTGGCCCCAGCCTGCCCCCCCCCCCTCCATTAAAATTGGTCTAGAACCGCCACTGCTTATTTGGGCAAAAACTTAAAATCTTAATATCTTCTGAACCGTCACGTTAGAAAAAAATTCACCCCCCGTACAGTGTGTGCTGATAGAGAGATTAGCTTCATAGGGCCAAGCTGTTTTTTGAACCAGGCTGTAAACATGTTTATTAATGCTGCAAAGATCGTCTTTTTCCCATTCATGTCTATGTAGTTTCCGGTGTTTCTGCAGCCAGCCTCAAGTGGATTCTCGATGTATTGCAGTTTATAACACTTCAGCATGGGCTTCATCGTTTGAGACCAGAGGTTGCCGCTTGGTTCCATCACAACCATAGACTGTATAGATAATGGACGTAGTATCTGGGACGTCCACCATCTGTTTCTGAAGCGCTGTTTTGAGGCTAATTGGCGGCGGCAGCCATATTGGAAATGTTGAATAACTGCTGTCGAGCTGGTGTGAGGTACAGAGGCGGGCTTTGAGCCTCCTCGCCAACAGCTACAGTGTTCCCGCCTGTCAATCAAGTCAGCTGGGCCACTCATTGGAAGACTCGTTATCTAAATATCTTCGAAATTGCCATGTTATGAAAAAATCACCCCCTCACAGTGTGTGCCGATAGAGAGATTAGCTATCCAGACTACATTTGTTTTTTTTTAACCAGGCTGTAAACATGTTTATTTCTGCTGTGAAGATCGTCTTCGTTGAATGAGTGTGTATGTGGTTTCCGGTGCTTCCTTCCAGCCTCAAGCGGATACTTGATACTTGATGAGCTGCAGTTTTTAACACTCCAGCATTGGCTTCAATTCTCACAGCCTGAGGTTGCTGCTTGGTTTTTCCTCAGTGCTGAACGGTCGCTGATCAGACCACATACACACCAACACAGGCACAAACACACCCATGGGGATAATACTCTGACATATATCACTGTCACACCCCATCATCTTCATCCTGTGGTTGTCTTTGTGGATTGCGGTGTGTAACAGTTGACATGATTTAGTGAAACAGTCAAACTGAGGTCCTCTGGTTGAGAAATCAATGCTGCTGCTGCTGCTGCTTTAATACGACGCTCACACAGAGATCCTCATGGAAATGTAGGATTTTTAATTTTCTCTGATGAATCAGTAGGGTTACACAACAATGAAAATATTACCTACCCCTGTAAGTCATGTTAAAATGTTCCTGCAGTGACAAACAAACATCTGTCAACAAGCCATGGTCAGACTGAATCAACCAGTTAAACGGTTTAACTGCAACAAAAGGACTATTGTGGCCTTGGTGAAACATGTTGAGGATCCCTCCCGTCTTTTTGATCCAGTGCCATTTATCAACTCTGATGCATTCAGCTGAAAATCACTCACTTTTAAATCCATGCAGGCTTGGACATTTGGTCACTGCTGCTGCATCATGGGTAAATGTTCACTATCAGTTCGTAGGCGTAGGTTTTCAGGAGTCAGATCACTTCAGCTGAGAGTTATATTAAGAGAAATCTGATCCCCAGAGCTGGATTATTTATAAATGTTTAAGCTTTTGCCTCATGCATGTACCAGGTTACTTCCTGTTATGATTACAGCTCAACTGCTACATCAGAATTCTTCAGGATCAATACCTTTTATTAGGTGGAAGTTCCCATCATAGATTTTTGATTCACTATAAAGTAAAGTTTGTTTTTGACCTTGAATATAAATAAATGAAGCTTTTCTAGTTGGATTGTGAAATGTTTCTCTGCTTATATGTACGTTGGCAAACAAGAACCAGAACTGTCTTCATTAGGAGAAATGCATAAACAATGCAAATTTAAAAAAATACATGCAACAGTTAAAACTAAATGCAACAGCTGAAACACGCAAAATTACAAAGCGTGCTTCAAGAAGCAAAATCAACTGCATTAAAGGGATATTTCAGTTTTTTTTAAGTGAGGTCTTATGATTACAGTACACTATTGCTCCTGTTAGCCACAATGCATGCCGGTGAGCTCTTCCCCTTTAATGAGGAAATTCCCAGAGGACCGGCAGGTAAGCTAGGCTACAATTCTCTGCAGACAGGGCCTCCTATTTCACGTAATTTTGCTAAAGTTAAGAAAATATGTTCCAGGCACTCATCACGGTGCAAATGCATGCACCAAAATTGGAGCTCTTGAGTTTGCCGTCAGTCTTTGTTTTGGCACTAATTTCAGACGCACCTTGCAGACCGGTGTTCGTCCGCTGCATGAGCACGGATACACGCCGATCAGCTGTTTGGATCAACAAGCACATAGCAGGATCAAGTAGCGGTATCGGTCTTTAGAGTGAATTAAACTCACTTTTCTGCACTTTTAAAAGATGAGACGTACCTGTCTTTATCCCGGCTGTTCAAACAAGCAAACCTCCTGTAAGGCAGGGAACTCTGGGTGATGAGTGATGCAGACTGGAGCCGTATGTGAGCCGCTGGTATCCTCTGATTCAGAAAGGTCCTGAAGTATTGTTGTCCCGAAGTCCCTCTCCTGACAGGCAGAAGCTCTCTGGGTTCGTTGGCATGGGCTCACAGTTTACACACCGGCACCACCAGGTAACGTGAGATCTCTCCTGCTCACTCATTAGCACAGAACTTTCTCCCCTCTCTTCTTCGTTGGTACGTTGGGTCTGCATCTGAACTTCTTCCTCTGTAAACTCTGGTTCATAGAGGGATCCACTTGTTTCCACAGTAAACAGCATGTCATCGTCGCTGTCAGAATCACTCATTTCTGCAGTTTGTAGTTTTTGTTCCTAAAAGTGTTTGCTAAAAATGCTACGTGCTTGTTGACCAAAACAGCTGATCGGCGTGTGTCTGTGCTCATGCAGCGGAATAACACCGGTCTGCGAGGTGCGTCTGAAAATAGTGCCAAAACAAAGAGGGTTTCTGACGGCAAACTGAATAGCTATAATTTTTTCTACTGGTGCATGCATTTGCACCGTGATTAAATAGCCTAGCTTACCTGCCGGTCCTCTGGGAATTTTCTCATTAAAGGGGAAGAGCTCACCGGCACTCATTGTGGCTAACAGGAGCAATAGTGTCCTGTAACTCATACCACCACACTTAAAAAAAAACTGAAATATCCCTTTAAGAGCAAACATACTGCAAATACACAAAGGATGTGAAGTTTAAGACAGATCAGAAAACAAACTGCAGGAGATAAACACTGCATATCCAGACTTCTCAACAGAGTGCTCCTAGCCTGCAGGGCTGCACAGTCAAACAGCTTTATTAATGAGGCTACAGAGAGAAGAGGACACTGAATGTATTAGCCATTAGATGATAAACGCTGTATGCATAGTTTTCTCTGGAATAGTGGTTTACTGGTGACCTGAGCGGGACTTCAGTGGCTGCAACCTTTGATACTGTGAGGCAAACTCATCAAGACGCAGCTTGCAGCCTCCAGGCATCCTGGAGCTTTATCACAAACCCCCGATCAGATCTCCTCAGGAGGACAAAATGATGCCTGACACCCCCCTCACTCCTCCTTCGTCCCCATCGCGACGTAGCCGTCTCCTAAGTCCAGATCAGAGTCTCTTTAACTCTCCTGTCTGCAGTCATCTTAATGTCACTTCATAAATAATGAACTCAGTCTGTTTTCAAAACCGCCTGCAACATACTACCTACGCATACTGCATTTGAAGGTAGTCTGTATGGCTGTTCTGCAGGATCTGGTCTGCAGGATGCTGGTTCAGGCGTCGCCGGAAGTAAACAATGACCAAGCTGTATATAAACTGCTTCTTTGGCATCACTTATGATTTAAAAAGTTAAGAAGTGGATTATGTGGAGTTTAATCATTTTCACAGCACCTAAAAACTGACTGCCCCCGTCGTATACAGAAAAAAGAAGAAGAGGAACGACTTCACATACATACTGAATTTAGGCTAAATCAGTACATCCTTCTAGTGTAGTAGTAGGTTTAGAAAACAGCCTCAGTGTCTGGTCTTCTTCTCTGTCCCGTCATTAAGAGAGCTGTTTCACTAAGCGCCCCTACAGGCCTGGAGCACTTCTGTAGAAAAGTCTTGATTTGCAGAGTTTGTATTGAGAAGTTATTTTCTGGTTTCGCTGTTGATGCAGTTGTTTCAGATTTTCTGCAGCACATTATTTTAATTTGCAGCGTCCTTCTGTCGTTGTGTTTGGTCGGACCTTACTTGTGTTTCTGAATTTGCATCATTTCTGCATTTGGGTGAAGACATTACTTTAAAATCACCTGAAGTGTTTGGTCATGCCATCTCATGAATTGATGCTTGGGTCTCTGCTAAAGCTACGTATCCACAGCCATAATCACAACCATAGACTGTATAAATAATGTAGTATCCGTGACGTCAACCATCTGTTCCTGAAGCGCTGTTTTGAAGCCAATTGTCGGCGGCAGCCATATTGGAAATGCTGAACTCAACCGAACATAGTGTGAGGTAAAGAGGCGGAGTTTGAGCCTCCTAGCCAACAGCTATGTGTCTCCGCCAAGCGTCAACCTCTAGTCTCAAACGATGAAGCCCATGCGGAAGTGTTATAAACTGCAATGCATGGAGAATCCACTTGAGGCTGGCTACAGAAACACAGGAAACCACATAGACATAAATGGGAAAAAGACGATCTTTGCAGCATTAATAAACATGTTTACAGCCTGGTTCAAAAAACAGCTTGGCCCTACGAAGCTAATCTCTCTAGCACACACTGTACGGGGGGTGAATTTTTTTCTAACGTGACGGTTCAGAAGATATTAAGATTATGAGTTTTTGCCCAAATAAGGACATGACTGACGTGACTCCCGGTCGGGAACACATAGCTGTTGGCTAAGAGGCTCCAACTCCTCCCCTTTACGTCACACTCTGCCTGGTTGAGTTCAGCATTTCCAATATGGCTGCCGCCGTTGATTGGCTTCAAAACAGCGCTCAGGAATACATGTGGGTGACGTCACGGATACTACGTCCATATTTTATACAGTCTATGGTTCCCGCCTGTCAGTCACGTCAGTCATGTTATTATTTGGGCAAAAACTCATGATCTTAATATCTTCTGAACCGTCACGTTAGAAAAAAATTAACCCCCGTACAGTGTGACGATAGAGAGATTAGCTTCATAGGGCCAAGCCGTTTTTTGAACCAGGCTGTAAACATGTTTATTAATGCTGCAAAGATCGTCTTTTTCCCATTCATGTCTATGTGGTTTCTGGTGTTTCTGCAGCCAGCCTCAAGTGGATGCTCGATGCATTGCAGTTTATAACACTTCAGCATGGGCTTCATATTTTGAGACGGGAGGTTGCCGCTTGATCACAGCTCATGTTCTCTGTCTTTACTAAGAAAGCAGCAGACCGAAGCAAATCACCTTTAAACAATGGTAACCTGGACTAACACAGAGAAGAAACCTAATACAAACAAACAATGATGATTCTTTGTGTCAGGCAGAATAAATGGACTTAGAAAATGTCTTCACCTCGTGTATGTCTTAACACCAAACCCAAACCAAAATGACAGAAGATGATTCCGTCTTTTGTTTTGAGCACGTTCAGGAGGATTTATATTAATAATGATAAAAAAATAGTCATCATAATAAAAAAGAGATAATAATAATAATAATAATAATAATAAATAGGTTTTGTATAGCCCTTTCCTTGATACTCAAATTCGCTTTACAGAAAAATAATAGTAAAAATTAAATAAAAAATAAAGCAGATGAATAAAACAGAACAAGAGCAGAGGTGGGGCGGGAGTAGAGGTTTTGTGTCGTATGCTCTTTTGAACAGGACGGTCTTGAGGTGGTTTTTAAATGATTGGAGAGAGAGTCAGAGTTGCGGATGTGTGAAGGGAGGGAGTTCCAGAGAGTTGGGGCAGCGATGGCAAAGGCGTCTCTGTTTGTTTCTGTTGTTGTTGTTACTTTTGTAACGTCCATTTCTTGGAAAGAAAGAGAGCATTGGTGTGCTGAACAGATTTGTTGCATCTCGTCTGAATAGTTCTTCATCACTGATACAGAAGAGAAGCTCAGAGGCTGCTCATTTTTTGTTTTTCAGAGAATTCAATACATGTGTATATATGATTTTATATTCCATGTATAAGCTGCCAAACAAAGCAAGTCCACTGAATTTATATGAATTGTTAATTTTGTATATTCTTATGTTATTTTATTTTTAGTATCAACTATTGTCTTTATATGTGTCAATTTAGTATTTTTAATTACTTTTTGATATTAGAACACTATTTGGATGGAGGCTTCAAATAAGCTCTCTGCTCTCCTCTTCCTGCACAGTATATTATTTATCTTTGCTCTTTTTTTGAGTGTATTTTTTTTTAAATTGTGCAACTAAATAAACATAAACATAAGGTGCTTGTGTTTGACACTGACAGGCTGAGACTGTTATTAAAACTGCTCCACAACATTACAGCAGTGAGATTCTTTTTTAGTGCAGCTGTTTCCTCACTCTCTCCATTCAAAGCCCGCACCTTTCTGTATGATCATTTAACTCACAGAAAACAGGAGCTGCTTGTTTTGTTGGGTTTTGTGTATTTAGTAGTGTCACTAAATCACTGAAGACACATACACTACCAGTCAAAAGTTTGGAAACACCTTCTCATTCAAGGGTTTGTATTTATTGTAATGATTGTAAACACTGTAGATTAATACTGAAGGCATCAAAACTATGAAAGAACACATATGGAATTATTGAATGAACAAAAAAGTGTTAAACAAAGCAGAATCTGTTTTATATTTTAGATTCTGTAAAGTAGCCCCCTTTTTCCTTCATGACAGCTTTGCACACTCTTGGTATTTTCTCAGTCTGCTTCATGAAGTGGTCTCCTGGAATGGTTTCTAATGAACATGAGCCTTGTCAAGAGTTCATTTGTAGAATGACTTGCCTTCTTAATGTGTTTGAGACCATCAGTTGTGTTGTTCAGAGGTAGGGTTAGTACACAATGGATAGCTCTATTTGACTACTGTTGTAATCCAGATTATGGCAAAAGCAGATTATTTCATAGTTTTGATGTCTTCAGTATTAAAATACAATGGTGAAAATAATTAAAATAAATAAGAACATTGAATGAGAAGGTGTGAACAAACTTTTGACTGGTAGTGTATGATACAGAAAGTCAAACAATGTACCGATCCCAGCAGAGAGCAACAACTCCCATGACCTTCAGGGTGAAATTAGTAGAAAGGGATGCAACGAATGTTGGTTTTTAAAAACAGTACATCTTACTCTCCTAAAACAAAGCGCAGGACCCTTTCACAGACGTTCTTACTCAAAAATCTGAACCCCTTTTTCTGGGAGGCTTCACGTCTCATCTGTTTTGAGACATTCCAAAACTCTTTGAGCTCGTTGGTTGAAAACATGTTCATAAAGAAACAGGTCCCACGCTGAAAAAATACTGAACTCCCCTTCTTAGTCTACGTTTGAGAAGATTTGTAAAGGGATTCATCTTCAGTGAAATGTCAGTAATCACATCCTGTCCCTCAGAGGAGCTTTAGATGTGTTTGTTTGCTGTAGTCTCAGTGAGCCGAGGGTAAAGACAGACAGCAGAGATGTCTCTGTGCACAGCCTCTCTCTCTGACCTGCTTTTAGAAAAATAAAAAAAATGATCAAACCATTTATCCAGTGAGTCTTAAAGGGGACATATCACGCTTTTTTCATCAACATATATTGGTCTAAGAGGTCCCCAAAACATGTCTTCAAAGTTTATGCTCAAAAAAACACTTTGAAATCAGATTTTGGTCTGCCTGAAAAGCCCTCTTCTTCAGTCCTCCTCAGAACACTCTGTTTTCCCTCTGACCACGCCCCCTCAGGAAGTGGATGTGCCTCGGCTCTCCAGCACGTTGATCTAATGTTTACATGTTGGCTGAATATACACGGCTGCTCAGAGATCACGTTACTTCAACCCTCTGAATCTGATCCTGACGGAGAGGCGCCTGCAGCAGGACCTTTCTGAAGGATTGGTCATAGATTTAGTGTTTCTTGTTGTTTTATTTGTCAGTATGTCGACGTGTGTCTTGGTACACAGCTACAGCTACGACATGTAGCTATGTGGCTATGCCAATCAGCTCTAGCACTTATCCATGATAAATAAAAATCATCCACTAGATCTTCAAATCTGCAGACGTGGGGAGTAAAACCGACCTCTGCCAGAAAGGCAGCAGGACCTTTCTGAAGGATTGGTCACAGATTCTGTGTTTCTTGTTGTTTTATTTGTCAGTATGTAGACGTGTGTCTTGGTACACAGCTACAGCTATGACATGTAGCTATGTAGCTATGCTAACTAGCGCTAGCACTTATCCGTGATAAATAAAAATCATCCACTAGATCTTCAAATCTGCAGACGTGGGGAGTAAAACCGACCTTTGTTTTTATTAAGACAGCCTACAACTAGCATGCCTCCCTCCTAAGCTCCTTGTTAGCACACATGTGTACAGGGAATGAAAATAGGAGGAGGGATTCAGTATTATTTTATACAGTCTATGGGCTGAACAAGCTCTGAGCTCTGACTCCGTGACAGACCGGATATTGTTGTAACGTAACAAAAACACGGGAGTCTGAAACGGCTGGTTTCACACACATTTACAGAAAGGTGTAGAAATCAGAACAGGGGCAGAATGGATTTTTTTCATTCTCGGGGGGTTTGTAGACATGCCAGGGAAACATATTTCAGGTAAAGAACCATTAAAAAGTCAATTTTGCATGATATGTCACCTTTAAACTTTGTAATATATAGAATGAATGTGTGACAGAATGATTTCAATGTGCATTTTGAGATATTTGAGAAGTTTGAAAAGGAAAAGATGACAATTAATTTACCGTCCTGAAATTCCTGAAAGTAAATTCCCACATCCGACATGAACGATCCCGATGTAAAATCTTTCAGAGATGTGAAAGACTCTACAGAATTCAGAGAATCCCTCGCTCTCATTTCAAACAAAATGACCTTTAAATCTGTGTTTGGTACCTTTGCCGTCTGAGGTCCCTGAGAGAAAGAAACAAGCAGGCAGTGGAAGCATAATGTGATGAATAGTCTCACTCTTAGTTTTTAATTTCCTTTCATGAAGCAGCAGAGCGCCTGTACGTGTGTTTCTGATGTGTTCCTGTTAGACCTGGATGATTTTAGTGCTCAGTGGACAGCCGGCGTGGACGGTGTGAACAAAGCATGCATACTCTGCCAGGAAAGGCTCACAGAGACAGAGCCGTTTCCCTGCACTGGATAATTACATTCCAAGCAGCCGATAACGGGGAAATGCTGGCTCTCCTCTGCAGCTCTGTGCTGCACTCGTCTACATTGTTGTTAAATTTTGAGCAGAATGGAAGCCATTGATTGCTGCGGTTCACCAGAGGTGGCCTTTGTCCTGCCTCGTGATTGACCCTCCAGTCACCTGTTGAACTTGGAAGATGTTTCCCAGTGAGTGCACACAATGAACGTCATGAATGTTGGGCTACTGGAGGCAACGTGCTGAGAGCAGTCATTAAAAAAATATCTGAAGAGTTTTACCCAAAATCAATGTTATTGATATCTACTCTGAGCCGCGGGGTGGAGATGCACTTTATGAAATCGGACAAATTGTTGAAATACTGGAATTATAACAGACTATTGATATTTCTCTTCTTTACCCAAGACATGTTTCCTCATGAACTAGTGGCACTGTTTATTTTTACAAAATGCACCGATCACTCAAATAGTGATTACACACAAAGAGGCGTTTTATTTTTTGAAGTATACATGTTGTTGTCTTTACAGTATCTCACAAAAATGAGTACACCCCTCACATATCTGCACATATTTAATTATATCTTTTCATGGGGCAACACTGAAGAAATGACACTTTTAGACAATGTAAAGTAGTGAGTGTACAGCTTGTATAACAGTGTAAATTTACTGTCCCCTCAAAATAACTCAACACACAGCCATTAATGTCTAAACAACCGGCAACAAAAGTGAGTACACCCCTAAGTGAAAATGTCTAAATTGGGTCCAAAGTGTCAATATTTGGTGTGGCCACCATTATTTTCCAACACTGCCTTAACCCTCTTGGGCATGGAGTTCACCAGAGCTTCACAGGTTGTCACTGGAATCCTCTTCCACTCCTCCATGATGACATCACAGAGCTGGTGGATGTTAGAGACCTTGCGCTCCTCTACCTTCCGTTTGCGGATGCCCCACAGATGCTCAATAGGATTTAGGTCTGGAGACATGCTTGACCACTCCATCACCTTCACCCTCAGCTTCTTTATTAAGGCATTGGCTGTCTTGGAGGTGTGTTTGGGGTCATTGTCATGTTGGAATACTACCCTGTGGCCCAGTTTTTGAAGGGAGGGGACCATGCTCTGCTTCAGTATGTCACAGTACATGTTGGCATTCATGGTTCCCTCAATGAACTGTAGCTCCCAGTGCCGGCAACACTTATGCAGCCCCAGACCATGACACTCCCACCACCATGCTTGACTGTAGGCAAGACACACTTGTCTTTATACTCCTCAACTGGGCGCCACCACACACGCTTGACACCATCTGAACCAAATAAGTTTACCTTGGTCTCATCAGACCACAAGACATGGTTCCAGTAATCCATGTCCTTAGTCTGCTGTCTTTAGCAAATTGTTTGCGGACTTTCTTGTGCATCATCTTTAGAAGAAATGTGAGGGGTGTACTCACTTTTGTGAGATACTGTATGTCTTCATTCAGGAATAAGACAGAGGATATAGGAAACGAGGAATAGATGGTAGGGAATGAAATTTAGCAGAAGCATAGACTGTATAATAAATGGACGTAGTATCCGTGATGTCACCAATCAGTTTCTGAAGCGCTGTTTTGAAGCCAATCTTCGCCGGGAGCCATATTGGAAATGTTGAACTCAACAGAACTTCTGTGGTGTGAGTGTGACGTAAAGAGGCGGGATTTCAGCCTCCTAGTCCAGTGTTTTTCAACCTTTTTTGAGCCAAGGCACATTTCATACATTAAAAAAATCCGGAGTCACACCACCAACCAAAAGTTTTACAAAATGACACATTTAGTCTCTCAATATATGAATCTATTTATCTGAGAGAGGGACTTTGGCTAGTTCTTTAACTGTGTCAGGGCGAACCCCCTTATTTACAATGGCTTTTGCGGGTAGTATTAATGTCTCTGCCACAGTGTGTGGCTTTTTTGATTTGGCTACAAGTTCAACTACTAAGTAGCTAGCTTTGAGAGCTCTCGCAGACACCGATGTAGTTTTCCTCATAAAAGTTGCCTTTTCCACCACCCATATTCCACTCTTCATCAATCAATCAATCAATCAATCAATCAATCAATCAATCAATCAATCAATCAATCAATCAATCAATCAATCAATCAATCAATCAATCAATCAATCAATCTTTATTTGTATAGAGCCAAATCTCAACAAACATTATCTCAAGACGCTTTTACTAACATAGGAGGTCTAGACCACTCCATGTCAAATTATATCTAATCTATCAGAATATATATCTAAAAAAAGAAAAAGAAATGTTCATCAAAATGACAGATTGGCCATAATTCTCCTGTCAGCCACCACCTCCACAGGGTCCAGGACTGAGCTGGCCTTCTTCACCAGTTAGTTCAGTCTTGCTCTCCTGTATCCTGTCCGCCCACAGCAGGTGAAATCCTTCCAATGTGGCTTTCGTGTCCGGTGTTAGCTCTGTTAGCATGATGCTACTCTGCCAGTATTCCCTCTGGTGCTGGGTTAGCTCGTCCACCTTATCGTAGATAGATCTTACACTCCCCATAACGGTGGGTGGAAGGACAGGTCGATGTCGTCTTTTTGAGCTTGCACCTCAATACCAGCACGTCGTCCTTGCCCTTCTCCTCAGCTCACAAGGAACACCAGGCCTAGCATCATTTAGCATCAACATGCTACGGGCTGCTCATCTAGTTTAGAACTTTGTCCAGGGCCCAGTTTGGAGTTTTCATTTTTGAATATTTATCCATCGCTGTTGTACACCTTTGTCTTGTCACATACAACTCTATCGCACAACTTTAATTCTATTGTCTTAAATTAACAGAACATTAGTGTGATTTATTGCCACCCAGTGGGCAGGTAGCACAGGTCAGTACATGGACGAGTATTGAATTACTCCGCCAGTCACTACACTGCAGGCACAGACGCATTACATGGCAAATTATTTGCAATATATGAATAATACTTTTTGGGAATAATTAAGTGAAATTGGAAAATGTCCCACGGCACACCTGACGATCTGTCACGGCACACTAGTCTGCCACGGCACAGTGGTTGAAAATCACTGCTTTATCTAAACACCAAACAATATTTACCATCCACCCCTTGCTCCCATGTCTTGTCCTGTTGTAAGTTATCACATGTTTATTTGTTTGTATATTTGTTTGTTTGTTTTCACCTTGTCCAGTCAGAGTTGTGTTGCTGTATTATAATTTTGTGAAATAAAAGAAACAAAAAAGAAAAGAAAAAAAGAAGTCAGTTGTGCCTCTCGTAATGGAAAACTCGTAATCTTATTATCTTCCAAATTGCTGCGTTATGAAAAAATTCACCCCCCGTACAATGTGTGCCAATTAAGAAACGAGCTATCCAGACTACACTCGTTTTTTGTACCAGGCTGTAAACATGTTTATTTCTGCTGTAAAGATCGTCTTCTTTGAATTTAGGACTTCTGCACTGGCCTCATATTTTTATGATGTAGGTTGCCACTTGAGCAGAAGGTTGCAGGTTGGATACCTGGGCTGTGTGGTTTAACCACTAAGCACAACAGATACCCCAAAATATACATTTCCATGTGCACTGAGATCAGATTTTCTGTTCCTATAACTACACAAATGTACTGAAGAGAGTTTTAGATAATACATATTTTAAATTGGCCAACAATATCAGAGCATACCACTGTCTGCCTTGCATTGAAGCTGTGCTGCAGACAGTGCTGAAAGGAAAGATCCTGCTGTACAAAGTACATGATGAAACAGTTCTTTGTTATAAACCGTGTCCTTTCACATTTTTCTGCTAGATAAAAAAAACAGCATTTCTCAACGCCTATTAGAAAACGTGTAATGTTCATGACGATGCATTTGTTAGACGGGTATTTGGCCTGATAGGCTGCATATCAACCAACCAATTCATGAGTCCAGCACCACTGTGTGATATTCTCTGGTGTCACTGCAGCTTGCTAAACATCACATCCACTGACAGGACATAGTAAGAAAGGAGACGTAATTACCCTTTATCCATCAAAGTTAAATTAATTAATTTGGTTGTTGAGTTTAAATGTGCAAAGAGGTTTCTATCTCAACCAAGCAGTTGCTTGATCCCCGAGGACTTGGGTTGGGAACCAGAGGGTCACCAGTTTCAGTACCAATGTGTCCCCAACCTGCTCTGGGTGCTCATGCATGTTCAACACCCCTCTCTCTGGATATCTTTCCATCAGTGCATGTCAGATCCTGAATGTGCATGTGTGTAGCCTCTGTGTGTGAGGCATGCTTGAAACTGATTGAAAGTGAATTGAGTCAGCATTTTCACTCTGACTCCTCCAATGTTGGGCCTCAAAAACTCTAAACCAAAAATAGGACAAGCTGGTAATAGCTTAGATACTTGAAGGGAGTGAAGCTGCAGTAATTCTCCTAAGCTAGGATATTTTATCCAGTTGTTTAAATTATAACTCTAATTTCATGCACGGAGAAATATTTTTTACGTCTTTAGACAAATAATTTTTTGCACATTCATGTTTAAGTTACTCCAAAATACAAAACACAATAGCCTGAACATTCACTTATTTGTTTGTGCAGAATTAAGCTTTGGCTTCCATCTTTTGGTTTTATTTAAACTGACCTTTAAGTCCCCTTAAGTCTTTTAAAACCTGTTGACCATGTATGGGCTGCAGGGGGCTTTCATGATATGACTGCAGATTGGTCATTGTTTGAATAATCCTGTGTGAAGGGAGCTAAAACCAAAAGCAGAAAGATACAACATATAAGATATATTCATTTGTCATTTGAATTATACAATAACATTTGTTTGTGAATTCGGCTCAGCAGCAACAGATGAAATAAAAATAGAATCATGTGGATAAAAACATTTAAGGGATACAAAAAAAAGGACAAACGATACACTACCAGTCAAAAGTTTGGACACACCTTCTCATTCAATGATTTTTATTTATTTGAATTATTTTCACCATTGTATTTTAATACTGAAGACATCAAAACTATGAAATAATCTGCTTTTGCCATAATCTGGATTACAACAGTAGTCAAATAGGGCTATCCATTGTGTACTAACCCTACCTCTGAACAACACAACTGATGGTCTCAAACACATTAAGAAGGCAAGTCATTCTACAAATGAACTCTTGACAAGGCTCATGTTCATTAGAAACCATTCCAGGAGACCACTTCATGAAGCAGACTGAGAGAATACCAAGAGTGTGCAAAGCTGTCATGAAGGAAAAAGGGGGCTACTTTACAGAATCTAAAATATAAAACAGATTCTGCTTTGTTTAACACTTTTTTGTGTTAATTAAATAATTCCATATATGTTCTTTCATAGTGTTGATGCCTTCATTATTAATCTACAGTGTTTACAATCATTACAATAAATACAAACCCTTGAATGAGAAGGTGTTTCTAAACTTTTGACTGGTAGTGTACATATATATTAATATATGTTGGGTATTGCACCTAGGGTCTGTTTTGCAGCAGATTTAAAGTGCAGTCGTGTTACATTTTATTGGGAAGTCTTCAGCAGCTTTTCAAAGGTGTGTTTGTGTGAGTGTGTGTGAGTGTGTGTGTGTGAGCGTGTCTGAGTGTGTGTGAGTGCGTCTGAGTGTGTGCTCTGTGAGGGGAGGCTCTTCCTCAGCCTTCCAGTCGATGTTCTAGTCGTTTATCTTTCACAGTGGTCGTGGAGCAGACAGACAACATGAACAAGACTTATAAACATCAGTGTTTCACAGATTTAAGGGATGTGAAACTACTGGAGGTCTTCTGGGAAATAACAACGGGAAAAAAAAAACATTTGAAGCTATTTTTTATTTTTCCTTAAATCAAGTTTTTCTACAGCTGCTGAAACAACATAACTCCTCAGACCCTGCTCATACCTAACATATCAAACAATGTGTAAGCTTCAACAACATCTAGAGAGTGAAACTGTTTGTGTGCTTGTTTGTTTTTATTTATATCTGAAATGTTTTTGATCAGATTTTTTTGTTGTGTGAATGAAGCTGAATTAAGGAAAAGAACATCTGATGCATTTCAATACTTTTTAGGAATTATTGACTTTACCTCTCAGTTTAGGTTTTTATATCCTGAGGGTATGAAGCATTCAAAAAATATTCAACAAGATGACATCATCATAAATAAATCAATAAATCCATATATATAGATAAATAAGTAAACACACACAAATAAATAAATCCATAATAAATTAATAAATAAATGAAAGACATCAAATATTTTTTGATATAAGAAAAGATGGATGCACAAACTACCTTTTTTTAACAGCATTGATAAAACATGGACTGACTGCTTTGGAATCAAAGGTCAAAATAAGCCCCACTGATTGGTTTAAAGTATCATGTGGTGAAACCAGAACTGTTGCAAATATACTCAAGAATAACAAAACAATGTTCAGTTTGCTGATTCATTGAATTCTGTGTTTCCACTGTCCAACACTCCCGTCTGATAACACGACGAGCGGAGAGAGAAGGATGATGGGAAATGTGTTCAGGACTTTATTTACTTTCTGATTTTATCTGCTCTGCTTTATCGTGCTCTGAGCTCATTCATGTGACTCCAGAAGAGAAAAATATAAATAACAGACTCTTCCACTGCTGACAGTGTGGTCAGTGTCCAGTTCATCTTTGAGCCAGACTCATGCAGGCTTTTTATTCCCTTTAATATTGTTACTTCATGGCTGTGGGATAAAGTATGACTCCCAGAGGGGAAACATGACACCTGACAGGTATACAACCTGATGTATGAGCTGAACCCGGCTCTGCACTGTAACATGGACGGACAGAAACATTATGTTGGAGATTAAATAAAGCTCCTCTCCCCACACTCGTCTCCTTTAAGCTTTTTTCAGAGAGATTCTTTGGCTGAGTGTCGAACTCCTCTTGGAGAGGAAGCTCAGGAGGTCGGCGAGACCTCTTGCTTCCTTAACCCCCTCCTTTATCACCGAACACCCACACCCCCACCACCGCTCCAGTCCAGATGAGTGTGTGGCCAACAAGATTGGACCCTCTCCTCTGCGTCTGATATATAGTTTCATTCAGCCGGACAGTAATTCTGTCAGCTCTGTGTCAGACGAATGTGTGTCTGGGCCTATTAGCAGCTGCGGCTGCAGAATTACTGGCTGCTGTGTCCTTCAGTTTGCAGACAATATTGCAGCAAGGGGGGGGGGCATGCACGCACACACACACACAAACACACACCCATCCCCCAGAGCAGAGCAGATGTAACCAGAAGAGGTGAGTGGGTGAGGAAGAGGTGAACAGGTTGATGAGGTCGAAGACGATGCTCGTAAATACACGGCATGCGAAACAGACGTAGCACACAGACTATAAACACCACCAAGCAACAGTTTAGTTTTCCTGTCCTCATTTTACGTCTCTTCATTTTAAGTCCTGTTTTTCCAAACATGGCAGCCCTGAAACAAATCTGTCTGAGGACTAATTAAGATTTCTTCAGAAGCTTTGGTGTCAACATTTGCTGGCTCCAGTTTTCAGACGTGAGGATGTGCTGCTTTTCTTTTGAGGACTCTTTTTTTTTTTTTTACTCTTGGTTTGAAAGATTATTTAAAATTTCCCCTTTTGGCGGTTGGGAATTCAAGAAGCAACCTCTGCTGTTGAAAAAATAAAGCATTTTGGAAGCAAAGCAAATGCAGTTCCTTGATTGTCCACTTGAGGCTGTCTCCAAAATCCAAAGAAACCACGTTAGAGTCCATGATGAAATGTCTGTTTTTCCCAAGAGGCAACCTCCGGTCTAAAAAATATGAGTCCAATGCGGAAGTGTTAAAAGCTGCAGTTCATCCAGGATCTGCTTGAGGCTGGCTCTGGAAGTACCGGGAGTACACATATACATGAATGGGAAAAAGACGATCTTTACAGCAGAAATAAACATGTTTACAGCCTGGTACAAAAGACTAGTGTAGTCTGGATAGCTCATTTCTCGATGTCCTCTCACTGTGAGGGGGGTGAATTTTTTTCTAACGCTGCAATTTCGAAGATATTGAGATTACAAGTCTTCCAATGAGAGGGACAGCTGCCTGTGGGAACACTGCAGCTGTTGGCTAGTAGGCTCAAACTCAGCCTCTTTACGTCACAATCACTCGACAGCAGCAATATGGCTTTCTTTCTTTCTTTCTTTCTTTCTTTCTTTCTTTCTTTCTTTCTTTCTTTCTTTCTTTCTTTCTTTCTTTCTTTCTTTCTTTCTATCTTTCTATCTTTCTTTCTTTCTACCAAAGTAAATTGCCCTTTTGGAGCCCCAAAACTCATCAAACTTGACACACTCATCAGGCCCGGTGAAAATTTTCAAATTCTTTTGGTCCCGTGCAAAAAGTCCCAAAAATGGCTCTATAGCGCCCCTTTCAATTTTTCACGTTTCAAAAGGCCACCCCCTCAACATGGTTCGACCTACATGCATGAGTTTTTTCCCCCATATCTATCAGACCAAGACCTACAAAAAATCCTCTCAAAGTCATGGTGAAATCCCAACAGGAAGTCAGCCATCTTTCTTTCTTTTTTTTTTTTAAATGTTGTTGAGTAGGTTTTCTCTCTGTGTCTCTCTGTGTCAGATGGAGAACAGTGTCATTGCACATGTAGATTCTAAAGATGTTTTTCCTCTCTCTCTCTCTCTCTCTCTCTCTCTCTCTCTCTGTCTCTCTCTCTGCTTCCTGAAGGTGGGGGATCAAATGAAGCTGCTCCATAACTGCTGGTCTGAACTTCTGGTCCTGGACCACATTTTTAGACAAGTGCAGCACGGACAGGAAGAGAGCATCCTGCTGGTGACCGGCCAGGAGGTAACTACTCCCTCACACACACTTCCCATCAGCCCGGTGCAGTCAGAGTGTGATTTAAAGGGGGTTCCTCTTTAAAACTTTGAAGTTACATATGATTCTCAACAACTGAACGGCTGGATGAATGGAGACTGTAGTTGTTGGATGGCCGCCATGTTTCTGCCATCTTTTTTGTGTAGCTACAAAACTCAAAACATTTTCATATTGGTTATTTTTATGCAAAATATTAATGATCATGTGTATCATTGTCAGGAATATCTCTTAGCATTGACAGCTCTAGCTCACTATCTGAAAAATACAACTCTAAAACGACTACAGACTCGTGTTGGCAAAGAAAACAAAATAAATCTAACCAATAACAGAAAATACATAAATGATTATTTCCAACATTGACATGTTTTGACATCTTTATTATAGAAGTGATGACCTCTCTGGTTATATTCAGACTTACCTCTCAAAGTGTTCACTTCCTCTTTACATTTAAACCTCTTCATCTTAAAAATCTGATTCTATTTTTAACATTTTGGCTTTAATCATCACATTTCCATTTTTAATTACACATTTTTTTGGTATTTGCAGAGGATGATGTTTTACAGAATTTGAACTTATTTCTCAAAATTGAAGAAAGAACAACAAAGTTGCATATCAATCGATCAATCAATCAATCAATCAATCAATCAATCAATCAATCAATCAATATTTATTTATTTATTTATTTATTTATTTGTACATCACCAAATCACAACAAATGTTCTCCTCAGACTCTTTCCAAACAGAGCAGGTCTAGACCGTACTCTATGTTCTATTATCAACAAAAACCCAACATCAAGACAGGATCAGATCCAGTCCCATCTTACAGACAGGACTCAGTCTGATCTCATCTTAATCCACCATGAGCAGAGCACTTTGCAGCCAGTGGCAGAGCCACACAGTTTTCACTTGGATGGCCAAACTGGAGCACTGACTGTTGAAGGGTTGGCCAAGCTTGGAAAACATTAGGGGCTAACCCCAAACCTAGGAGGGTTACTTACAACAATCACATCCACTTTAACTTCTTTTTATAAAATAGTTTAACAAATGTTACATTTTTGTAGATTTCTAAAGTTAACATTAAAAATGTAACTCGACAACAGTGTCAACATTTAAATATGCTGCACTGAACTCTTTAAGGACTTAAAAATGAAGATGATTGTCCACAGTCAAAGCATCAACAAAAATAACATTCAAATCCACAGAAACTAGTGTCTCTGCAGCTTGTTGAAACGCAATAGCTGATTTGAATATAAGAATCACAATCACAATCACAATCAGCTTTATTAGCTTGGTATGCTTGAAAACACAAGGAATTTGACTTTGGTAAACGGTGCTCTCTTTATACAAAGGCATGAGAATAAGACATACAAAATATAAATATAAATATAAATATAATAATAATAACAACATCGACTATAAACACAAAGAACAACAAATAGGCATGACTAATATGCACAGGCTGAAAAATAATATGATAATAGTGCAGTAGTGAGTAGTGCAGAGGTAGTTTTACATTAAAAGAGTATAGTAGGTGATGGTTAAATAATGAAATAATATATATTGTATATCTACATGTTTATTTACAGAGAGTATTGATTGATATGAGAGGTACGACACTGTTATGGTTTAGTGTTCATCAGAGTGACAGCCTGGGGGAAGAAACTGTTCTTATGGTGGGTTGTTTTTTTGCGCACAGTGATCTGTAGTGCTTGCCGGAGGGGAGGAGTTTGAAAAGATAAGATCAGATAAGATATTACTTTTTTTGATCCCCTGGTGGGGAAATTCAGTTGTTACAGCAACCCAGACATAAGTACAAACAAGAAGAAGGTTCAATAAGTACAATAAATAAAAATAAAAATAGATAAATAAAGATAAAATACAATTTAGATATATACAATGTTACAAATGGAATTTAGATTAAATAGCAGTAATTACAGGCAGTATTAAAAATGTTCAGTAGTGACAGGTTGACATGGTTTGATCATGGTTGGTAATGACAGATTAAGCAATAAATAAAAATAAATATGGGTATGTAATATGACCATGAGTTGTAGTAAACAATAATAATGTAATATAACATAATTAGATATAGCAAGATAATTATATAATATAATATATTATGCATTATAATGCCAGCAGCAGATAAGTAATAAAAGTAATTCCTCTGACATGGCAAACAGCCAATCATGTTTAAGAATTTCAGGGAGGCCACAGGGGTGGCCAATCAGTTTTCAGAGGTGGCAATGGCCACCCATGGCTACCCCCTGGCTCCGCCACTGTTTGCAGCATTTAGCAAGTTACAGTGGCAAGGATAAACTTCCTTTAACAGGCAGAAACCTCCAGCAGGACCAGACTCATGTTAGACACACATCTGCTGAGACCAAGTAGGGGTTAGAGAGAGTGACATTTGACTCTGTACTCAAACTGCAAGCTGGGTTTATACTTCTTATCTCAACTGTGTTGTTTGCATTTCACGTTGTTGGTAGAGTTAAATGCAAAACACTTCCATGATAAAAACTAAAAATGATAAATTTTTCGTCTTCTCAGATTTCAGTTTTGTATTTCCTGCCTACAACATTTTGACTGTTTTCTAACATTATGCTCCACGCTTGATGGTTTCACTTTATCCTCAGGCTTAAATGTTACTATTTAATATTTTCTTTTATTATAAAAAATCCCCCTGCCTCTTCTTCTCTGTTCCTTTTATTACTTGGCAGGTATTTTAATAACTATTTAAAAAAGCATTTACATTTTGAGCCACTTTTGACATTTCCCCATGCTCTTGATATTTGATTTCTTTAATCGAAACATTTTGACTCAACATATTTAAGATGCAGCACAAAGGCCTCTGTTCTTCTCTGTAAGCTAAAGAGTGACAGAAATAATTGCTACCATGTTTAATCCCTCACTCCACGGTCTTACGAATCTTAGGATCTCTGTAACAACCTGTTTTTTCTGTCTTCAGATGGAGCTGTCGTTTGTCCTGTCCCAGTCTGAAGCCACTCTGTCCGGTCTGATCCAGAGAGGTCAGGAGCTGGCGGGGAGGCTGCGGGCGCTGCAGGTGGACCGCAGAGAGATCGCCTGTATGAAATTCCTCCTCCTGTTCAATCCAAGTGAGTCTGCCTCATGTTTGCTCTTCATCACTCCAGGGTCATTACTTGTGAAAAAAAATATTCTTATGGAGTAGATTCTGCCGTCAGCGCTTATATCTGACCTTTGTCCTGTTTAGCCTATGATGTTGTAAACATTTTAAATATTCCATTTAGAGAATGAAGCCTCAATGTATAAACATTTCTTCCTCCTATACTGACCTGTCTGCTCATAACTGTGTTTTTAGAGACACATCGGCACTATGTGTATCCCACTTCAGAAGAAAAGAGTGTTTGGATGGAAAATCAATCACCTTGGTGGGGATGTAGGGCCACACTGATGCTGTCCTTTAGCGGAATTTGAAAAGCTAGGTTGACATTTTAATGAAAAAAAGAGTCCCAATTGCAGATTATCTGTGCTACCTATTTATTCTTAAGGTTACAAGTGGTTTCCAAACTGGCCTTTTTCTCCAATAAATTCACTTAATTAAATTTCTAGGGTTGAAAAAAGCCAACATTAACAAAGACATCCTCCTCCATTGTCCACTAATGGCATTCAAAGGAAGCGTAATGGATGGCTCCATCATTCGATGGCAGGGCCGACATTCATGTGGCGGTTCGTGCAGATGGAGAGAGCATAGATGTGGCTTGCCCAGATTCCCACAAGTGTATGCTGTTTAGCGCTGGCAGAGCAGGAACAAAGAGCTTTTGAATGGTGAGAGCACTTGTCATAGGCAGAAAATATTTGCTGTCTTTGCCTGTGGCTGCTTTGCTCACGCTCTCCCTCGTCTTCAGAGTCAGGTTTTTTCGGGGGTAATTTAATTGCCCTTACGCAGTTTGAAAAGATGATTCAGAACATTGATTCAAAACATTTAATTACCGTGTGAATGGGCTCTCGGAGCTGGGCTCAGCTGATGCTGAATGCCGGTCCACCGGAGGGCTCGGCTTTTGTCTCATGCACACGCTGAACCACCCACACATCATGCACTCCCATATTCCTGACATAAAGTATGCATACAGCCAATACTGGATATTAATTCTACACAATAAATAAATGTTTCACATACCGTCGTTCAATAGAGCTCCTTTATATGGTCTATAATGGCATTTTATGTAATCTGCTTGTATAACCTGAAAATATATACAGTTTAATTATGAGAGGAATTTATGTGAATGAGAATATGTCATCTCTGAGAGACTCTAAACTGAACCGCAAAAACTGAACGTATCTAAAATGACAAAGTCAGTCTCTGAAGTGATACGTAAATAAGGCATGTAGAGTAAATGATGAAGTTTAAATTGTCATTGATTGAGAAATGTTAAATCCAATCCACTTCATTTATATAGCACATTTAGAAAAACAATCAAGGTTAGCAAAGTGCTGCACAGTGAGGTAAAATAAGTGAAAACACACAAAACATAGTCAGAGAATAAAATAAAAGAATAATAATAAAACACATAAAACACTTTAAAAAATAAAAATGCTGTAAGAGCAAATAAAAATCCAAAGAAAGAAAAGACAGAGACCATATAACTCTCACATAGAGTTATATACAGCCAAGGAGTAAAAATGTGTTTTAAGGGGGGTTAGCTCGTTCCACAGTTTTGGGGGCCACTGCCGAGAAGGCACGACCACCAGTAGCCAAGTTGCCAACCAGTAGACCTCAAATACCTTGCGGGAGTGTAGCTTTGCATGAGGTCGGAAAAACACTGTGGAGCGATTTCATTTAAAGATTTCAAAACAAACAATGAAATCTTAAATCCTAAAATGAACAGGGAGGCACAGGAGGGAGGCGAGGATGGGGGTAATGTGCTCTCGCAGCAGCATTTTGGACTAACTGTAACCGTGACAGGGAGGCCCGGTTAATGCTAACATAAAGTGCATTACAGTCATCCAGTCGAGTCAAAATGAAAACAAGTTTAAGTTTCTCAAAATCATTAAAAGCTAAACCAATTTAATCTTAGATAAAAGCCTGAAATGGGTAAAAAAAAAAAAAAAAGGAGGGACTACAGAATTAATCTGCTTATCTAATTTAAAATTGGCGTCCATTATAACACCAAGTTTGGTTACTGTGGGTTTCAAGTAAGACTGCAGGGAGCCCAGGTCCAATATTGGGGCCTTGCTTGCAGCACTGGATTCAAACCCAATAATTCATATCTGTTCAGATAAGCATATTTTTACTTTAAGAATAAATACAAATGAGTCTTTGTAGCAGATGGAGACATCAGTCTGACACATGTCATGTTTTGCATTTTACCCTGACTACCACAACTCAGAGCAGAGGTCTGAGTGCTGGGTTCCACATCTCTGCCACATGTAACAGATTCTAATCCTCCACTGATGTCCATCCTCTCTCTCTCTCTCTCTCTCTCTCTCTGTGTAGATGTGAAGCTGCTGGAGGACCAGGCGTTCGTGGAGGGCGTCCAGGAGCAGGTGAACGGGGCTCTGCTGGAGTACACCCTGTCCACGTACCCTCAGTTCCAGGAGAAGTTCAGCCAGCTGATGGTGCGTCTGCCGGAGCTGCGCTCGCTCAGCACGCAGGCCGAGGACTACCTGACCTACATGCACCTGAGCGGAGAGATGCCCTGCAACAACCTGCTCATCGAGATGCTGCACGCCAAGCGAGTGTGTGTGTGAGGGATGCTCATGCCGTCTTATGTTGTTTCTCTGGGTGAGAAAGTGTGTGTGTGTGCGTGTGCGTGTGCGTGTGCGTGTGTGTGTGTGTGTGTGTGAGTGCGGGTAAAAAATCAAATGAAGAACAGCGTTACAAGTCCTCTTTGTGAGGGCTTCTGTTTGACTTAAAGGAGAAAACGTTCTTTAGAGATTGGGATTATAAAGCTCCGTCTGTATCAAGGTAGAGTTTCAGAGTTCATGTTTTCATACCCTGTAGAGCTTCATAAATGGGACCTTTATAAACTGGATTTTTTTACCCTGTTTTCAAAAATCTAAGATCAGATCTGCCTGTAGATCTACGTTACGTCCTTTTTGACCAAACATCACAGACGTCTAAGCTGCCCAGCAAACCTGCAGACTGGGAGGAAGATGCTCCTCCAGCCTGCAACAAAGACATGCTGTCAAGGCAACGTGTGACATGTGACAGCCGCTGCTCGCATCAGTTTGAAACATCCAGACTTAATTATTTCTTATTCATCTGCACAGCTTTGAACTTGGTAGGAGTTTTATGGTGATTTAAAGCATCTGGAAACCTAAATGGAATATTAAAAATTCACAGAATATCCAAATTAAATGTGTAATCAAGCTTCAACAGCAATCTGAGTGAAAATAAACATTCACAAATATGAAAAAAAACAGCTTATTTTACAGGTCAGAGCATTTCTGAGGACTGTGTGGGCGTGGCCTAACTCTTTGATTGACAGGTCGAGAGAGAGTTCACAGCCTGCATGTTTGAGCCGTCTGACTCTGAATCTAAAGACATCAAAACTCCAGAGTCTGAAATTGTTGTTGATTTGGGTTACCAGGGGCTTTAAGTGCACCTTATGAAAAACATAAGCACATTTAGCGCAGCGTAAAGAATCGGTGAACTCAAAGACGTCGCTGTTGGTTTCCTGATGTCCTGATTCATAGGACAGTGTTTGTTTGACCCCCCAGGGTCACCTGCAGTGTCTTAATGTGAGGGGTTGACCAAACTTGACCACATGTGAGTGAGAGCAAACTGCAGGGTGACACTAAATCCTCTTTATGACATTTTGCAGCTTCTTTTAGAAATCAAAGTTCAGGGAAATGATTAGCAGTGGTGGTTCTGGGGAGGGGCCAACAGGGGCCAGTGCCCCTGTAAAACTGAACCTGGACCCCCCTGTGGCCCCCCTCCCTCCACACCAAACAAATATTTTACAACAAAAAAAGCTTTGGTATCGTGCCAATGTTACAGGCGGAACACATACATGTGGCACTTGGTTCCAGTCCCTTAGAGCGCTAAGGGACTCATGTTGAGTGTAAACAGCCAAACAGCTGCTGTCAGTCTGCATGTTGATCTAGTACACAGTAGTATATATGTCTAGTAGATAGGGATGCACTGATGTTTTGCCAGTTTGTTCTCAGCCGGTCCTCGCCCTTCTCAGTCTCTTTTGTCAGGGTTGAATGTGTCCCTCTGTCAACACCCTTGGCCCCAGCCTGCGCCCCCTCAGTAAAATTAGTCTAGAACCGCCACTGATGATGAGGTCGTTTTTAAACAAATTCCAGATCCAATTTTTTAAAAACCTGCTCCTACATTATGAGTTATTTAATACATTTACATTCCTCCTTTTACTTTGTAGATTACAGCATCACATGTCAGAATTGGCCCTACAATCCTTCTACCGCTACACCTTACAGGTTTCACTTTATCAAACTTGTCCAAGCAAACGGATATAGAAGGAGCGTAGAGTCACAAATATAGAAGTGGAGCACATTTAGAAAGAGAGAAAACTGCACATGGATGCTTTGAGGGTGAAAACATAATCGGGGGGGAAACGGAGGAGAAGAAGGAAGAGAGAGGCAGATGGGAAAGAAAAAATGACTGTTATTTATCATGCAGTAAAAGATGCATCTCAAACTCTTCCTGTTCACACCATAGACTGTATAAAATATGGACGTAGTATACGTGACGTCACCCATCTGTTCCTGAGAGCTGTTTTGAAGCCAATCGACGGCGGCAGCCATATTGGAAATGCTGAACTCAACCAGGCAGAGTGTGACGTAGTGTGAGCCTCCTAGCTAACAGCTATGTGTTCCTGACCGGGAGTCACGTCAGTCATGTCCTTATTTGGGGAAAAACTGGTAATCTTAATATCTTCTGAACCGTCTCATTAGAAAAAAATTCACCGCTCCTACAGTGTGTGCCGATAGAGAGATTAGCTTCATAGAGCCAAGCCGTTTTTTGAACCAGACTGTAAACATGTTTATTAATTCTCCATGCATTGCAGTTTATAACACTTCAGCATGGGCTTCATCGTTTGAGACCGGAGGTTGCCGCTTGGTTCACACTCACATTAGTGTCATGTCACACTGACGTCACACACATCGTAGTGTTTTCATTTACACAACTCCTGTTCCTTTTTCTCTTGGCATGAACAAACCTATCTTTATGTATTTCTAACTGTCTCTGATCCCATGAAAAGAACAGAACCATTGATGCGTTCGTCCGTCTTAAACACTGAATCAGACTAAAGCTGGTTCATCCTCCTCCTCCTCAGAGCAGAGGAAACACACTCATGAAAAAGAAAAGTTTGTGTTGGTAAAAACAAAAATTTCAGGGTACAATCCAAATCCAAATTCAAATTGCTCACAGACTGTTCATGTTTCACATCATGCAGCTTCAGTTTTAAAACCTGCTGAAGAAATGCTTTGATTCATGGCGCTCTCTAAAAGCTCTTTTCAAACAGCACCGGAGCTACCTGAGCACCCTGAGTGATGTGATGATGAGTCTCTCACTCTCACTGTCATTTGTATAGAAAGAACACACTGCACATCTCCTGCAGACTGAGGACACGTTATATAATATTCAAATTCAGTGATTATTAATGTTAATTTTGTTAATGGGGGATCGTCGGACACTCAGAATCCATCGTTTCCCCCGCTGTGTGTCTAATCTTTAGAAATGAAAGTGATGCCTTCCTGTGACAGGCTGAGTTATTATCTGAGGGGCTCAGTGTTAGCTCGGTCTCTACCTGCAGCAGGTGTGCTTTATGAACCAGCTCTCCCCACCTCCATGCATCTGTCTCATCTTCATTGAGGATTTTTACCCCCGGTGTGCGTTAGTGACAAAGACACAACCGGGGGTGACGTTATTGACGCTCTCACTGTAAAAAGCTCTGCGTCTACAGCTTGATTTAATCCAGTTTGGTGAAACATCAGACACATTTAGTAAGTTTGGATCAACTCCTTGTCATCAAAGATGAAGATGCATTTCAGAGTGCTGTGAACTGACTGTCTGTCCAGTGCCTCTGTCACTGCAGTTACATTCAGGGACCGTCGTAAATGTGCAATACAGTCCTTTCATGACATTTTCCTGTGAATCAAGAGAATCAAAATACAGTCACAGTGGTCACATCAAGAATGTTTTATTTTGACTCTTTAGCAGGGCCAGGCTGAATTATTTAACTTAAGATATTACACGAGCAAAAGTGTTAGAGGAGTGAAATGTTGACGACCTTGATACCGACATCTGATCGACGACATGAATTATTTAAAGAGTGAAGATGTTTCGGCAAAAATCCAAGACTAAATGTTTTCAGTTTTCGTCGACTATAAAGGGCTGAAAAGACTTAAATGTGACTAAAACTAACAGGCATTTTCATCTAAAGACTAAGACTAAGACTAGATCTAAAATAGCTGCCAAAATGAACACTGCAGTAATAGCTGTTTTTCCTCTGTGTCTCCTCTGCCTTGCTTCTGGTCTGGGAGCATTTGAACTATTCTGCATGCAAATTGAGGCGACTCATCTTACTATGCATCAGATCAATTTACAGAAATGGTGCTGAAAGTCACAGAGCATGATTGGATTATTAACAATAAACAGCAGCATGCGTTAAGGAACATGTCTGATATTTTTGCCCATTATATTAAAAAATATAATAGTAGCTAAAGTTGAAATAAAACCTTGAAAATAGAAAATGTAATGAGTTTTCTGCCTTTCTTTGTTGCCAGATGACTCCTAAGTTTAGGGTTAGTGAACAGGTAATTATCAAAAGCATCAGTAGCAGCAGGTTAATTCATAACAGCACAGGAAACACAGACACATGCTCATATAGGTAGGGTCATTTTCTCCAGACCAACTAAATGAAGCCACATTAAATCACTTTGAGGGACAGTGGAGGGAGGCGAACTTTGAGCCTCCTCGCCAACAGCTACAGTGTTCCCGCCTGTCAATCAAGTCAGCTGTGCCTCTCATTGGAAGACTTGTAATCTCAATATCCTCACCCCCGTACAGTGTGTGCCGATCGAGATATGAGCTATCCAGACTACACTTGTTTTTTTGTACCAGGCTGTAAACATGTTTATTTCTGCTGTAAAGATCGGCTTTTTTGAATTGGCGTGTATGTGGTTTCCAGTACTTCTGGAGCCAGCCTCAAGCAGATCCTCAATGAACTCCAGTTTTTAGCACTTCCACATTGGACTCATATCTTTAGACTGGAGGTTCCCGCTTGTTCAAGAAACACTCCCCAGGTTTCAATTTTATGTCTTCAAACTGTTGCAGCGGCCTCACCTCTGAAACATCCTTGCCTTTTTTTTCCAAGTGGACATTTTTCCTGACATTCCTTCTCGTGGTTGCAGGGCAGCTTCTCTTGTGGACGTCTTATTTCAAACCCGGAGTGTATTCAAACTGAAAAAAAAAATATCTACAGATGAGCACAACACCAGTTTTATTTTGTATTCTGACCACTTTAAGTCCAGGAAAAATAACTGACAAACGATAAAGAAAGAGAAGAATCCAGATCTTTATTCCTGTAAGGTCACTAAAACTCTCCTCTCTTAGAGCTGAAGTATTTCTGTGTATTAATACTTTGTGACGAGGAGACAGTCCTCACCGCTGCAGGCCTTATCAGCCCTGTGCACAGTATCAGAAGGCTGACCTTTTGCTCTCAAACGCCAGGCTGTGTGTTTGTAGCTGTCAGTGTTTCTTCTTCTGTGGCTGAAAAGTAACAAATTGATCTTAGATTTACGAGAGACCCCGCCCCCTTTTTATAAAGCACAGGACTCTCAGCAATGAAGACAATGTAACTGATATTGACTGTCACTGTCATCACAGTCAGAGCAGTGTGTGTGTGTGTGTGTGTGTGTGTGTGTGTTTGTGTGTGTGTGTAATATTGTGCAGCTCAACTTTCTCACTGTGGACATTTCACACCCGTCTCTGTTCATGCATCCATGTGGCAGGGTCCGCCATTTTTAAAAGGTATTGTAGACAATCACTCCACCTGCCTTAACTTAATGTCTGCCTAAGAAAAAACACACACGCATATTAACACACATGTATGTTGGGACAGCTGTGTGTTCTCACTCTGTACAGTATATTTATGTTGTGAAGTGAATATCTACTGCAGAAAGAAGATAACATTTCAACAGTAAAAAAAAGTTCTCTGCTTTATGTTGAGGTCGCTGATGTTGTGGAGCTGATTCTCTTGATATTGCTTTGTTTTTTCGCTCTTAGTTCACCTTTTCTTTTTTTTCCTGTGAGTTGACAGTCCGTCTCGTCTTTATCTGAAGTGTTTTTCTCCCAAAAAGTGAAAGTGACCAAAACATTTTGTTTTCTTTAAATATATTTTATTGTAACAGCATCAAACCAATAAAAGTCAGTGAAGTAAAGCTCCTGCCTCTGTGTCCACTTTTGTAGCAAAGCACTCATTTTTACAACGGTCATTGTGCGGCCTTTTTTCAGCCTTGTCTGACGTCATCATTCACATCCATTAGACTCTAACACATTAAACTTCACTTTCAGAAAGTCCTCTTTAACGTCTTGAAAACAGACTAAGCTTGAGTCACTGTAAAACAGTTTGAAACAGAAGAAGAAGAAGAAGTCAGGTGAGGATCTGTTGCATGAAATCCTATAGAAGTTGAAAGATTGTGACTTTCCAAACTTTGTAATCAGACTTGCGTCCCAAAGCTCTAAACGCTGCTGGAGGAGAGAGGAGTGAGGAGCGAGGAGACTGATCGGAGGAGGGATAATCGAGGAAACACGAGAGCAGACTTTGCGGAAGTCTTTTCTCTGACAGACACGCCCCCTTATCGAATATCACTCACTGATTGGACGCTGCAGCGGCTCAGACTTCTCTGAAACTTAACATCAGCTGAGTTTAATAACAGAGAAAAGATAGACCTTAAAAACAGTCACTAAGGGTGCCCTGAAACAGATCATAAAACAGTCACTAAGGGTGCCCTGAAACAGACCTTAAAACAGTCTCTAAGGGTGCCCTGAAACAGACCTTAAAACAGTCTCTAAGGGTGCCCTGAAACAGACCTTAAAACAGTCACTAAGGGTGCCCTGAAACAGACCTTAAAACAGTCACTAAGGGTGCCCTGAAACAGACCTTAAAACAGTCACTAAGGGTGCCCTGAAACAGATCTTATAACAGTCACTAAGGGTGCCCTGAAACAGATCTTATAACAGTCACTAAGGGTGTCCTGAAACAGATCTTATAACAGTCACTAAGGGTGCCCTGAAACAGACCTTATAACAGTCACTAAGGGTGCCCTGAAACAGATCTTATAACAGTCACTAAGGGTGTCCTGAAACAGACCTTAAAACAGTCTCTAAGGGTGCCCTGAAACAGACCTTAAAACAGTCACTAAGGGTGCCCTGAAACAGACCTTAAAACAGTCTCTAAGGGTGCCCTGAAACAGACCTTAAAACAGTCTCTAAGGGTGCCCTGAAACAGACCTTAAAACAGTCTCTAAGGGTGCCCTGAAACAGACCTTAAAACAGTCACTAAGGGTGCCCTGAAACAGACCTTAAAACAGTCTCTAAGGGTGCCCTGAAACAGACCTTAAAACAGTCTCTAAGGGTGCCCTGAAACAGACCTTAAAACAGTCACTAAGGGTGCCCTGAAACAGACCTTAAAACAGTCTCTAAGGGTGCCCTGAAACAGACCTTAAAACAGTCTCTAAGGGTGCCCTGAAACAGACCTTAAAACAGTCTCTAAGGGTGCAGATCATAAACATAGGTTGGTTTCTAAACAGTCTGTCTGTGATGAGCTGAGATTAAAAAGTGTTTGATGTGAGTTTTAAACACAAAATACTGAATGCAAAATCATAAATTCAATATAACAGAAGGTGGATTATGTTATATCTGATTGTTTTTGTCAGATTCACTGTCTAATGAAATAGAGTAATAGAGTCTAATATCATAGGAAATATAACAAGTGTTTTTACTAACAGACAAACTTTACTGTCAGAACAAACGGGGGAATAACAGGAGAAATAACTGATCATTGATATATATTCTATCTGTCAGGTTAATAAAGTTTCATATGAGGCTGATCATTAATGAGCACAGGGTTTGAAAAGAGTTGCATGGTTTCTATATTCCCTTAAAGTAATAAGTAATTTAATAATGACGCATTTTACTGATGAATCGATCCGTGATGCTTCAGGACAGAATAAACAGAGAGCAGATTCTCTTCATGTGGAGGTGTGTATTAAACAGGTAAACACAGAGACAGAACGTTTCCCATTACTGTTAAACATTCAGAAACGGGCAATCAAATTTTGGACACATCTACATTTAAGCCCAAAAGACTCACTTCAATATATAAAGCACTAAAAACCCAAGAGCTGAACCCTGAAAACTGTCCCCTTAGTCAGCTGGTGAGGAAGCTAATCAGCCAGACTCCAGTCAGCACTGATCCAAAACACAACCAAATTAAACTCATCATGAAGCAGTCCAAAGATCTGTATTTAGAACACTGGAGAAACCAAACAAAGACCCCAAGTAGAATGAATTGTTATTTGACCCTAAACCGTGATTATAAATGATCTGAATATCTGTACAGTGTCAGAGATAAACAACAAAGATGTATCCTGACCAAATACAGGCTGAGAGACCACCAGCTAGCTGTAGAGACTGGGAGACACAGACAGACATGGCTGCCCAGAGAGGAGCGTCTATGTGCTCACTGCTCTACAGGGGACATAGAGACAGAGATTCACTTCCTCCTCCACTGCAGCAAGTTCTCTTCTCTAAGAGATTCCCACTACAGGGACATTACTACAATAGTACCAAACTTCCCAACATTAACCCCAGAAGAGAAACTGTCAGTTCTCCTGGGGGAAAGGTCAGCAGCTCCTCTGGCTGCTAAATATGGTGTTTTTGGGTGGAGGTTTTGTGAGCGCGCCGCATCGGGTGAGGACATTGAGATATGCTGTATAGGTGACACCATCGTTCATTAATGCATCTCAAATATGTAATATATGTAATATATGGTTGATATGTATGTGATGAATATAAGTAATGAATATGGTCTGTAATTAATGTATATATGGTGAGTGTAGCGTGTTGTGAATATATATAATGTATTGTATGAATTTATGTGCTTTGGCAATAACATCTCTTTGTTCATACCAATAAAGCAAATTTGAATTGAATTGAATTGACTGAGCTCTGTTACTTTTTATATTTTTCAGAGTTATTACAGTGAACATGTGTGCAGACACAAACAGCTGTTAAAGCCGTCATCACAAACCGACGTGGCTTCGCGTGACGCTCCGGAGGAGAGGACGTCTCATTTCTCTAAATACAAATCTCCTCTCTCCTCTCTCCTCTGGTTTCATTTCCTCGCATCTCTGGTGGGCGGGACAAAGACGCAAGGAAACCACGCAAGGATGGATGTTTAGAGCTTTGAGATGCACCCCAGGTGTCCGCTCCATCAGAAGGTCATGACCTCTGTGTACGAAGCAAACGTGGTTAATGTGATTTCACATTTCTATTTGCAGCCTGATGTTTCAAGGTCTTCAGATTAGAATTTGCATCCCCCATTTAAACATATTTGGATGAGAGGGTGGATATGCATTACTGCGCCCCGGCATGTGACCTGTATATCACAAGTAGCCGTGCCTTTAAGCTTACCTCATACTCTCTCAAACTACTCCTGCTTAAGTGCAAATATGAGCTGAAGTTATCTTATAAAACCAAAGAGACCAAACTAAAACTTTCAATTATATGTGGGATCATAATTTACAAATTGAAGAGGAATTGAAATATGAAGTTGAGACCATTTTATCATCAGGACATTGTTCAAGTGAGGTCACTCTTAGAAATCTGTTTTCAGTTGAGTCGATTCTGCATGACTATTAAAGAGACAATACAACAATAACACAGAGGACCAGTACAGAGCTGCGCTTGATATCTAAACCAGTCCACATGTCCTTGGTAGAAACTCTTAATACCTTTTATCACACAGCTGGGATCGGAACTTGATCCTGATTGGTCATTACATAGCAACATTCCATAGCAACAGTCTGTTATTTCCTAATAGCAGAGATAACTGCCACTCACTAAATACAAAAACACTCATGTTACTAGTTTGTCTGTTCGAAGGCAACGTGGCGGGGCGAAGTTGGCGCCTCCATGGAAGGGGACTCGCTCCTATGTAGATTAAAGAGGCTCATTCTAAGTTAACAAAAACTAATTCAAATATAGTTGGGGATTTTAGATTCCATGTCTATGGAGTCTTTTCTGATAAACTCTACACACTGCACCTTTAACCATTGCTAAGCAGGTTTGGAAACAATACCGGCTCAATGCAGTTATCAGGTTTCACACACGACTCCTGGGTGAAACCCTCGTCTTTGACATTTTATCTTTGAAGAGTCAAGGCTGCTTTATACTGCGTTGCCCCTACGCAGCAAGGGCTGACGCTCTGGAACCGGTTATTCTGTCAGGGAGCCGGTTCACTCACAGTCGAAACACGAAAAACCACTTCCCAATTGAGTGCTGGCTCCGAACCGGTCCAGAAACTGCCTCGGTTGAAAAGGGGTATCTGATAGTCCGGTCGCCTGTTTCCGTCCCCGCTACGATGTTGATCTACAGCTGATACATGTTGCTGTTTATCATACAGATATGATTACAGGGAAGAATACAGAGGAGGAGATGAAATACACGGCCGACGTGCACTTCCAGGAAGTGCTGTAAATGCAGGAAATACAATGCCGCAGAGCCGACCAATCACAGGGCTTGTGGTCTGACTTGATTCTACACATAGTTACATTTTGGAGGAGGTGCACGTCAGCTACTTGCGTAGGCCTCTGCGTGGGTACGGGAGCTACGCCGTGGTTTCGACGCAGAAGAATAAATCAGGCTTCAGTTCCAGCACAGAAATGAGCATATCTCCTGTTCCTGTGCAACTAGTCTAAGGTACATAATCACCTGACCTTGCAAAAAACAACATATAGAGCAGAGGTAGAGTGGTATCAGAGGGCAGATACACTAGGCCATTGTGTCATTTCCTGCTGTCCCGGATAGAACAGGCTGATGATACCAGATTTTGATGTTGTTAGAGCTCTGGTTGCTGCTGGGACGCTAAATTCATGGAGTTTAATAATGAACTCGTTTGAAAGAGAGAGTTAACACGTTTTGGAAAAAAGAGAAACACTTCATGAAGCTATGCAGGCACAGTTACATTTTATTAACCAAAGTTTTCAAACACCTGCGGTCTCACAAACCTGCAGGTTCTCCAAAGTGCCAAGCTGGTGCTCAAGAAGTACTCACTACTCTTTGTTTTTCAAAAGCTGCCAAACACTCAGCTAGTTCCACAAACCGACGCTCTGTCTCTCAGTTTGTCAGCGTCAAAAACAAAAACAACAACATACTGTTTAAAAATGTGAACATGGATCTGATCTGAGAACAAAAACCAGGAGAGGATTCACAGAATTGGACCTTCACCCATCATGTTGCATCTTCTTCCACTGTCTCCATCCGTTCAGGTGTGTGTGTGTGTGTGTGTGTGGTTGTGTGTGTGTCCACTTCTTCCCTCTCTCAGCAGGTGTAGTACATGTTTATTGTGGTTGAGTATCGGGATCCACTCCATTTGCAGCTCAACAACCTGTGGTGAAATAAAGTGAAAGGCATTAGCTTCGACTTGGCGCTCAGTCTGATGTTTAATGATTTTGCATTACAGGAGTGTGAGTGTGTTTGTGTACAAAAGAGAGAAAAAGAAAAGAGGGAAGTGAAAGGCGGAGTGAGAGAGAGAGCAGGTGTTGAAGTGGTTAATGGCTGATAGGGTGAATAGCCAGCACTGTCTGCTCCTGATTAAGGGAATGAACTTCTCCTTTGTCTCGCCGGTCAACAATGAACACCCAGCAGCACTCAAACACCCTCCATCAGGCGTTCTTCACAGACGCCTAAACATTTAATGAATCTATTGCAAACTTCTGTCAACATACTGCCAAGCAATTTAGAGCTATTGACTGTGACTTAACCCTCAGAGGAGACTGGGACCATCTGTTGAGTCCGTCTGCACATTCACATCAACAAAAGACATGGGGGCAGTTTTCACACAGGCCTGATGCTGAACACCGTGCAGGTAAACAGAGACAACAGAGGAAAAATAAAACCCCTATTTGCTCTTCCTCTTCTCGTCAGGTCTTTGTTTCATCTGCAAATCCTCCCCACATCTGAGCACGCTGTTTTCAAGGGGTCGGACTCCTCACACACTCCGACCAGGGTTTACGTTAGCCCGTATTTACCGGCTTTTAGCCAGTTTCACGTGCAGCAGCGTTCATTTTGGCGTCTATTTTAGTGTTGGAGCCATGAAGGGGTTCAAATGTTTATATTATGTTATTTTGAGGTTTAGGGTAGGATATTGTTTCTATACTTTTTGTGGTGTTATTTTTGTTGTTTGTTTACAATATGGTTTATTGTGGGATTAGTTAATAAGGTTATTTATGGGTCATGTGTTAGGGGCGGGGTTATTGAGTTCATTTAGGCCACCTGTGTTCCTTTGTTTGGCAGGTAGAGAGAGGGGGTGAGCTGGGTCTCCGTACTTTTTGTTGACCGCTTGGTTTTCGCTTATTTTTCGCTATTTATGCTTAATTGACGCTCAGTTCAAGCTATATATCACTTATTTTTCCCATTTTCTGTTTGTGCACTTTATCATGAGTTGATCCTTTTTTGGTAATAAAAGGTTAAACTTACTTTTTGTGCATAGAGATTTTTGCTTTAGCGCGTCTGACAATAACTAGGCCCAGCGTCAGCCTCTCAGCGGCTTTTGGCTCTTAGTAGTCGCTACATTTAGATTTAGTCTTAGTCTTTAGACATAAATGCGTGTTGTCACATTTGAGTCTTTTCAGCCCTTTATAGTTTTAGTCTAGTTTTAGTTCAGTCAGACAACTCACGTTTACTTAATAAGTTTATTGCAGCATACAGTATTGTGTTTGGCGTGTGGGCTCCGAACTTCATTACTCCTCGTAGATTATTTAAAGCAGACATTAGGAGCAATGAGATAGGACTAACCCCCCCCGGAGCCCGTAGGTGGAAGCCGGGGAGGAGGTGGGGACAAACTTCACACAGCACTGAGCAGAACAGCAGGAGCACTGCAAGCAGAGGCAGAGACAGGGAGGCTTGACGTTTAAATAGACCGCCGAATGAGGATGTTGAGATCAGCTGATGGAGAGGTGGTGACGTGTCAGTATGATGAGCGTGGCTCGAGTTGTCTGCCTGAACTAGCTTGCAGGCGGCGCTCCATTTGACGAAAACTCAAAACATGTAAGTCTTTGATTTTTGCAGAAACATCTTCACTCTTTAAATAATTCCTGTAGTCGATCAGATATCAGTATCAGGGTTATACCAAGTGTTAAAATCGTCAACACTCCTTTAACACTTTTCCTTGTGTAATATCTGAAGTTAAATAATTCAGCCTGGCTCTGCTAAGGAGTCAAATGAAAACATTCTTGATGTGACCACTGTGACTGTATTTTGATTCTCTGAAAAATGCCATGAAAGGACTGTATTGCACATTTACGACAGTCCCTGAATGCACCTGCAGTGACAGGCGCACTGGACAGACAGTCAGTTCACGGCACTCTGAAATGCATCTGCATCTTTGATGACGAGGAGTTGATCCAAACTAACTAAATGTGTCTGATGTTTCACCAAACTGGATTAAATCAAGCTGTAGCGACAAAAACGTCAAACATTAAATATTAAACAGACGTCCCCCGGTTGTGTCTTTGTCACTAACGCACACCAGGGGGTAAAAATCCTCAATGAAGATGAGACAGATGCATGGAGGTGAGGAGAGCTGGTTCATAAAGCACACCTGCTGCAGGTAGAGACCAAGCTAACACTGAGCCCCTCAGATAATAACTCAGCCTGTCACAGGAAGTCATCACTTTTATTTAACCTGAGTCTCAGGTTAGAGTAAAAGTACAGGGCTCTCAAACTTCAGTGCTTATTAGATCATGAAGCACGCTCTATAATGTCCATGTCAATGTAAACCGGATTATGCAAACTACACAAGAAAGGAAAGTCCGGGTGTGCTGGTCCGTTAAGCTATGATACAGTCTCTCTCCCTCCCCCTCTTTCTCCATGCAGCAGGTTGGCATCGACGCGCTGCCCCCTGGTGCTTGATCATATTATTTATTGATTGATTAATTTCAAATTTTAGTGTTTTCATTGTTGTATTGCTGGTAAATGTAAGTTATTAAGCAGATCGGGCTTTCAGAGCGGATGTCTGACAGTTATTCTATACGGCTGGAATTCTGGTAAATCACCGGCCAAATTGGCCAACATAAAAAAGCCTACAGTAAACTCTGACTCCGACCCACAAGGATTTCAGCCAGCTCATATTTTTGAGCTTGAAGTCATTAACAGATGATGTTTTGCACAAACACGAGTCCCTTAAAACGGCAGAAATATGACAACTATTCTGTGTTTACTCCAGCTTTATGCAGAAGGGAAAATTAAGATAAAGCATGAAATACTCTGCATTCACTCCACGCTAAGCCACCATTATAGATGACCTCTGTGAGTAGTGACAAGTACAAACATAAACTGAAATGAGTCTACTCATTCAATCAGCCTGTGAGGAATTTCAATGAGAAAATATGCAAATACATATTCCTTTTGTCCTCGAGGCAGCTTCACAGTACACCGTATGTATTAAAAAGACGGATAAAGATAAGGTTGAGTTTGTAGTGATCCAAAGATTCCTCACGTTAGGTAACCATGAAGGAGCCGAGAGCCCAGGTGCATGCCGGAAACGTTAAGAGCATTGTTTGAACGACCTAAAGCACAATGTCTAATGCGCATGGAGCAAAGTGAATGAGGGCCGTATTTGTCAGAAGCGTGGGGTTGAAGAGAGGTTGGATGAGTTTCTAGTAGGGCTGAACGATTTTGGAAAATAATCGAATTGCGATTATTTTCCTTAATATTGCAATTGCGATTTAAAGGGGACATATCACGCTTTTTTCATCAATATATATTGGTCTAAGAGGTCCCCAAAACATGTCTTTAAAGTTTATGCTCAAAAAAACACTTTGAAATCAGATTTTGGTCTGCCTGAAAAGTCCTCTTCTTCATTCCTCATCAGAACACTCTGTTTTCTCTCTGACCACGCCCCCTCCGGAAGTGGATGTGCCTCGGCTCTCCAGCACGTTGATCTAATGTTTACATGTTGGCTGAATATACACGGCTGCTCAGAGATCGCGTTACTTCAACCCTCTGAATCTGATCCTGACGGAGAGGCGCCTGTAGCATGACCTTTCTGAAGGATTGGTCATAGATTTAGTGTTTCTTGTTGTTTTATTTATCAGTATGTAGACGTGTGTCTTGGTACACAGCTACGAACATGTAGCTATGTGGCTATGCTAACTAGTGCTAGCACTTACCCATGATAAATAAAAGTCATCCACTAGATCTTCAAATCTGCAGACGTGGGGAGTAAAACCGACCTCTGCCAGAAAGGCAGCAGGACCTTTCTGAAGGATTGGTCACAGATTCTGTGTTTCTTGTTGTTTTATTTGTCAGTATGTAGACGTGTGTCTTGGTACACAGCAACAGCTACAGCTATGAACATATAGCTATGTGGCTATGCTAATTAGCGCTAGCACTTATCCATGACAAATAAAAATCATCCACTAGATCTTCAAATCTGCAGACGTGGGGAGTAAAACCGACCTTTGTGTTTATTAAGACAGCCTACAACTAGCATGCCTCCCTCCTAAGCTCCTTGTTAGCACACATGTGTGCAGGTAATGAAAAACGGAGGAGGGATTCAGTATTATTTTATACAGTCTATGGGCTGAACAAGCTCCGAGCTCTGACTCCGTGACAGACCGGATGTTGTTGTTACGTAACAAAAACACGGAAGTCTGAAACGGCTCGTTTCACACACATTTACAGAAAGGTGGAGAAATCAGAACAGGGGCAGAATGGATTTTTATCATTCTCGGGGGGTTTGTAGACATGCCAGGGAAACATATTTCAGGTAAAGAACCATTAAAAAGTCCATTTTGCATGATATGTCACCTTTAATATGCGATTATTTTTTCAAGGTCCTCTTCTCATGTATTTTTCAGCAAACACTAGCAATAAATCAATCTGTATTATGATAAACAATATCAGATTGAATTGTTCTTTCTTATCGGCTAGACTTATGTTAAGATAAAGGCAAATGAAGCGTGAATTAATATGAAAGACGGTTTATTTATCTACTTCAATTACAGTTGTAAACTTACTAAATACTTTGACTTGCAGTCTTGTAAGCGTTCGCCACAACTACCCAACAACACTCTGCCAAACAAGTGTTTGAAGTGTAAAGCATGTTTGGATGTGAATCAGCTGACTGAAGGTGTTGGGCACAGCGATGACGCTCAGCTGGGAGCTGCGGCTGAGTGACAGGTCTCTTTTTTTCTCCGCGGTCTGACTGATTCTGACCCGGTTGCGCTCCTGGCTGACACCTGACCACGTAAACATGCTCATTTTTCTCAATAAGAACGAGTAAACAGAAAACTGGAGACTGAGTCTTAAATATGATTCTGTTCAGTTGACCTGTTGCAGTAAATCCACATGTTGTCTGGGTCTTCACTGACGCTGCAGACATTATTTATAAGCCTGCTCCACATGTTGATATTCAGTGTGTTGATTATTTTGTACACTTCAGTATGATCCGTTTAATATTATCAGTTATATACAGTGTTGTGAAGGAAAATTTGATTTAGGGAAAAACACATTTGGCATTTGACATGGAAAACGTTCACGTTTTTTTAATGATGAAACGATAATTGATCGTTAACATTTGCTAACATTTTCGTTAACTTTGGTTGCTTAGCGCCGCTCGAGTGGCTGCTTGTTGCAGCAGCTCTCTCTTCGTTGCTCTTTTTTCATATCTGTTTAGTTCTCTTTGTATTTGGAGCCTGTCATGTCTTTTAATGACTCATTTGTTAGCCATAGACACCAAACTGGCTACGTTTGCAGTGGTGTTTTTACTGTTTTTGTTCCTGTGTGTGTCTGGAGATCCTGCATGTATCCATGGTGACATTGTTTACATACGAGATCAGCTGTTAGCAGCCCGTAGCATGTTGATGCTAAACGATACTAGGCCCGATGTTCCCTGCGAGCTGAGGAGAAAGAGGCAAGAACGACGTGCTGGTACTGAGGTACAAGCTAAAAAAAGACAACATGGACCTGTCCTTCCACCCACCGTTATGGGGAATGTAAGATCTATCTATAGATATACGATAAGGTGGACGAGCTAACCCAGGACCAGAGGGAATACTGGCAGAGTAGCATCATGCTAACAGAGCTAACAACGGACACGAACGCCACATTGGAAGGATTTCACCTGCTGTGGGCGGACAGGATACAGGAGAGCAAGACTGAAGTAACTGGTGAAGAAGGCCAGCTCAGTCCTGGACCCTGTAGAGGTGGTGGCTGACAGGAGGATTATGGCCAATCTGTCGTCTTTGATGAACACTTTTTTTTAAAATATATATTCTGATAGATTTGATATACATTGACATAGAGTGGTCTAGACCTCCTATGTTTGTAAAAGCGTCTTGAGATAATGTTTGTTGTGATTTGGCGCTATACAATTAAGATTGATTGATTGATTGATTGATCGATTTCCAAGGATCGACAACAGAAAATACTTGAAATGTACATCCCTACTTTGTGGTGTTTTTTAAAGTGTTCATAACGGCTCGTGGTGTGACCTCGTGAGGTAGAAACAGTAGCAAGGCAGGTTCTGCCCAATACCTGACGTTGCACAGCATCTTCTTTCCTAAATCCTAAAAAGGTCCAGACAACCGACGTGCTATTCCTCTTTGACAACAAAGTCGCCCCTTCTGTGTCCTCTCTCAGTTCTTCTGCAGAGGCCATTTTTTAAAGACGTCAACAACAAAACTTCAAAACAAAACTTAGCTTGGCTGAAGTTATTTTCTTCATCCCCGCTCGCACGTGTCTCCCAGCTGAAAGGTGCATTTCAGCCGCCTACTGCATGCACGTCACGTTAGGTTGCGTCTGTGTAAATGAAACTTTTTTTTTTTTAATCGCAGCCTTTGCAATTTGAAAATTGCATTCCATTAAAGGTGACATATCATGCAAAATTGACTTTCTAATGGTTCTTTACCTGAAATATGTGTCCCTGGCATGTCTACAAACCCCCCGAGAATGAAAAAAATCCATTCTGCCCTGTTTTGATTTCTCCACCTTTCTGTAAATGTGTGTGAAACGAGCCGTTTCAGACTTCCGTGTTTTTGTTACGTAACAACAATATCCAGTCTGTCACGGAGTCAGAGCTCGGAGCTTGTTCAGCCCATAGACTGTATAAAATAATACTGAATCCCTCCCCCGTTTTTCATTACCTGCACAAATGTGTGCTAACAAGGAGCTTAGGAGGGAGGCATGCTAGTTGTAGGCTGTCTTAATAAACACAAAGGTCGGTTTTACTCCCCACGTCTGCAGATTTGAAGATCTAGTGGATGATTTTTATTTATCATGGATAAGTGCTAGCGCTAGTTAGCATAGCTACATAGCTACATGTCCTAGCTGTAGCTGTGTACCAAGACACACGTCGACATACTGACAAATAAAACAACAAGAAATACTAAATCTGTGACCAATCCTTCAGAGAGGTCCTGCTGCCTTTCTGGCAGAGGTCGGTTTTACTCCCCACGTCTGCAGATTTGAAGATCTAGTGGATGATTTTTATTTATCATGGATAAGTGCTAGCGCTAGTTAGCATAGCCACATAGCTACATGTTCGTAGCTGTGTACCAAGACACACGTCTACATACTGATAAATAAAACAACAAGAAACACTAAATCTATGACCAATCGTTCAGAAAGGTCCTGCTACAGGCGCCTCTCCGTCAGGATCAGATTCAGAGGGTTGAAGTAACGCGATCTCTGAGCAGCCGTGTATATTCAGCCAACATGTAAACATTAGATCAACGTGCTGGAGAGCCGAGGCACATCCACTTCCGGAGGGGGCGTGGTCAGAGAGAAAACAGAGTGTTCTGATGAGGAATGAAGAAGAGGACTTTTCAGGCAGACCAAAATCTGATTTCAAAGTGTTTTTTTGAGCATAAACTTTAAAGACATGTTTTGGGGACCTCTTAGACCAATATATATTGATGAAAAAAGCGTGATATGTCCCCTTTAAATTGTGATGTCGGTTTGAATTTGATTAATCGTTCAGCCCTAGTTTCTGGATCATTCATAGGTGTGATTTTGGCGGAACCAGGCATAGCGCATATGGATTAGGGATGGTCATTGCAAGCCAAAATACTATTCGATTATCATTGGCTTCTGTTCGATGACTATTCGAATACTTCAGGCAGAATGCAGGACAGAGCAGAAATACAGCATCTGAGGTTAACAATAAAAAAATAATATTAATAGTTCATTTCATTTTATGGGCGCCTCTTAAAGACATTCAAGGCCACCTTACAAATGCAACAACAATAACACAGACTTAATAACAGAGCAAACAGTATGTGATAAAACAAAACAATATACAATCAAGAAAAGGAAAACAATTAATGCAATAATGAAATGCAATAAAAGGAACATGATGTGTTTGTGGTGAATATGCAGCTCTAAAAAGTAGAGTTTTTTAAGCAGGATTTGAAACTTGGAAGAGAGTTTGAGTTATGGATGGTTTATGGATGGTGAGTTCCGGAGACGGGGGAAGATCCCATGGAGATCAAACGAGCATGTGGTACAGTGAGGAGCATGGAGGAAGAAGATCTGAGATGGCAGATAGATGTGTGGGTATGAAGGAGATCAGAGAGGCGATGGAGGTGATCGGGTAAGGAGAGCCATGAATGTAAGAAGAAGGATCTTAAAGATATTTGACAGGAAGTTGTTGCAGCACGAGGGGGACGTGTTCGAAGGAAGGGGTTCTGGTTGTGATCCGGGCTTGTGAAGTTTATGGAGAAGTTTGTGGGGCAGATAAATAAATGGATGTAGTATCTGTGACGTCATCCATCTGTTTCTGAAGCGCTGTTTTGAATGTGATCGTCAGCGGGTGCCATATTGGAAATGCTGAACTCAACCTAACTTCTGCGGAGCGAGTGTGATGTCAAGAGGTGGGGTTTTAGCCTCCTTGCCAACAGCTACAGTGTTCACGCCAAGGGAGAAGTTCCGGTGGCTGGTGGTGAGGCTTTCAGCAGTGTGACTGCCCCCTGGTGGCTGGCTGCAGTATAGGTCAAAAAATCCGTCTCAGTCAAACTTTTAAAAATAAATACACGTCGTACGAATGTTTCTCACATCCGTATGCTGTGTTGATATGTATTTATTATTTGACTGTTTTGTGTCCAAGTCCTCTTTTTTCTGAAAAGTTTCTTTTTCGTTAGTTATTAGAGTTTCAAAAAGGGGTTTTACTTCCGGGTTTCCTTTGATTCACAGCCGCCGTAGAGTGAAACTTCAAAGGACACACAGCGACTTGTGACGTTACGCTGTAGGGCGGAGCTTATTACAGTGGCTTTACAGGCTCTGGCTGCACAATAGTGGCGCCCAGGAGCGGGATTTTTTGGCTTCAGAAACGTACAACGGGAAGAGGCGGAGCAACGGTGTCCATTTTTATTTACAGTCTATGGTTCACGCCTGTCAAACAAGTCAGCTATGCCCTTATTTGGACAAAAGCCGTAAGTTTAATATCTTCAAATATACAGAGTTATAAAAAAATTCACCCCTTACAGTGTGTGCCGATAGAGAAATTAGTTATTCAGAGCCAAACTGTGAAACAGGCTGTAAACATGTTTATTTCTGCTGTAAAGATCGTCTTCTTTAAATGGGTGTCTGTGTGGTTTCCTGTGTTTCTGCAGCCAGCCTCTAGTGGACACTCGATGAACTGCTGTTTTAAGCATTGGCTTCATATTTTAAGACCGGAAGTTGCCTTGGTTTTTATCTATTTTTTAGCATTTTAGTATCCGTGACGTCACCCATCTGTTTCTGAAGCGCTGTTTTGAAGCCAATCATCGGCGGGAGCCATATTGGAAATGCTGAACTCAACTGAACGTAGTGGGAGGTAAAGAGGCGGGGTTTGAGCCTCCTCGCCAACAGCTACAGTGTTCACGCCTGTCAATCAAGTCAGTCATGTCCTTATTTGGACAAAAGTCGTAATTTTAATATCTTCTGAACTGTTGCGCTAGAAAAAATTCATCCCCTGATAGAGAAATTAGCTCTTCAGACCCCAAGCTGTTCTTTGAACCAGGCTGTAAACATGTTTATTTCTGCTTTAAAGATCATCTTCTTTGAACAGGTGTGAATGTGGTTTCTGGTGTTTCTGCAGCCAGCTTCTAGTGGACACTTGATGAACTGCAGTTTATAACACTTCTGCATGGGCTTCGTATTTTGAGATTGGAGGTTGTTGCTTAATTTTAAGTCACTTAATAGGTCAGTTCACTCCTCCTGGTTTGTTGTATTTGATTATAAGATGCATACTATTTGATATTACTGTTTTGTTTATTATAAAATAAAAAGAAAAATGATATTTCGACCAATTTATAAATGAGTCAAGGCAAGCGTCATGTTGTTGTAGGCATACCTGATGGCTTGTACCCGGTCAGCTGGACCACCTGTTTCATTGAAAACACAGACAGTACTCAGTCAAACTCAAACCTAATATATGACAGCAGTGCATATATAATACAAATGACACACACGGTACTTACTTGGTTTCCTGATGCTGATTTTAAAGAGAACGTCACAAAGCTCTCCTTCCTGAAGCTCTCTGAAAGACACAAACAGACTGTACTCAAAGTCTGTTTCTCTGTCAGGATTAAAACATGTCATTAGTAGACTGACATTTAGGACAAAGACACGCAACTCAAAGGTTTAATACAATACAGGTAGAGAACAAAACACAGACATTATAATGAGAAAAAAACTGATTATCTTTTTTCTATATGGAAATCGTCTTTATCTCACATTTCTGAACAATTAATTCAACTGAGACAGCCTCATGTCTGCAGAGATACACTAACTCATACTCTGTACAGACTGTAAAGATGGACGGCACAACTGACCCCTAAAAGTGAAGCCTAAACATTGACAGCTACTCCTGCTGCAGTATTTAGAATTTTTACGTGACATCACACACTTATGTCACCGCTCACTTGGAGGGCAAAAAAGGCTTCCTACAGATACATGCTACAGGGAAATGACCGAACTTTGCTGCCAACTAGAAACTTTTTCAGAATGTCTGACAGCTGACGAGGAGACAAGCCCGGGTTCTGCTTCTTAAGAATCCCATCTAAGACAGAAAATTCTCTTTTAGACGCTCTGCTGTCCCTGCTGAGGGAACAAAACAAGGATCAAAGTCCACACGTCTTTGATCAAACATTAACGGTAAGTTGAAGTAAACACAGAGTATTTTAATTCATGTACGTTTAGTTGATGTTGTTCTGACATGGTTGGTATCCGTGATGTCGCCAATCTGTTTCTGAAGCGCTGTTTTGAGGCCAATCGTCGGCAGCTGCCATATTGGAAATGTTGAACTCAATGTAACAGCCTCCTCGCCAACAGCTACAGTGTTCTCACCTGTCAATCAAGTCAGCTGTGCCTCTCGTAATGGAAAACTTGTAATCTTAATATCTTCTAAATTGCAGCGTTAGGAAAAAAATCGTAGATATGAGCTATGCAGAAAACACTTGTTTTTTTGAACCAGGCTGTAAACATGTTTATTTCTGCTGTAAAGATCATCTTCTTTGAATTTGTGTGTATGTGGTTTCTGGTACTTCCGGAACTAGCATCTAGTGGACACTCCTTGAACTGCAGTTTTTAACACTTCTGCATTGGCTTCAATTCTTGCATTTGGTGGTTGCTGCTTGCCTTATGCTGCTTGAGCTCCCAACCCACGAGGACATGGTGTAACGGGTTGAGTTAGGACCCACAAGCAGTATCGGAAGCCAAGAGATCAGTTGGTAATGACCTTTATTTAACAGTTCATCAATAGACACGGGCAACGGGTGAATAGTCTCTCTACCTCGAACACAGGTAGGGAATCGAGTCTCTCGGGGCTCGATGACAGCCTGACGAATTGAGCACCGGTGACAGACAGATCCCGGAGGGAGTTGAAGAACAGACTCACTCGTACTCCGCAGGAGGACAGGACGCCAAACGGCCACAAGGACGAACAGGCAGAACCCCGGAAGGGCGAAGGCAGAACTCGTAGTCAGGGACAGAGGGCGTAGGTGTTTTCCTGGGAAGCGGCGAGGAGGGATGGTCACGGGCAGGCAGGGTCGGCAAGGGGAGATCAGTCCGGAGAAGAACGCTGGAAAGTCTTGCATGAGGTCAAAGAACAATCTGGCAAGGAGTGGAGAGTGGCTGCTGCTTATATACCGGCTTGATTGCAGATGAGGAGCAGGTGAGTGTGCAGGTGAACTGGGTTGCCTGATGAGGGGGCGTGGCTGGCCAGCAGAGTGGAGCAGAGGCAAGGAGAGTGGAAAATTTCTGACAGAGGGGAGGAGGTGAGCAGACTGTGACACATGGCATTCCTAAATTTAAGAACAGGGTCATGAATCTGCCTTACGGTCCTCCGATACCTCTTTTCCATCAACCCGAACTGGGTTGTAGGCCTACTACTGGGCTTGTGCTTGCGCTGGGTGGAGCTGGATAAACTTGCGTACAAGGTTTATCCACCTGCTCGAGCCCGTGGAAGAGGCACGTCATGACGTCAGATTTACGTGACCGCTTTTTCAAGCTAACTTTCCCTCACAACAACAACGATGGCGGACGATGGCAGCTTGTCTCCTCGGCTGACCGCTGCTTTGCCTTGGAATCCATTAGTCTCTTTTATTTTTTCGCTGCAGGACAATGGCGGAAACACGTTTGGTTTGTGTTTCTGATCACGGCAACCCCACCCCTCGTTCCTGACATAAGCGGTTCTAGACCAGCAGAGGGGCCGCTGTGGCTCAGTGGGTAGAGTCGGTCGTCTATCAATCAGAAGGTTGGCGGTTCCATGCCAGCTCCGGCAGTCACATGCCGAAGTGTCCTTGAGCAAGACACTGAACCCGAATTGCTCCCTCTGTTGTTCAGAGGAATAACATTAGCAGCCTCTACCATCAGTGAGTCAATGGGTATGAATGGGTGAATGTGACGAGTAGTCTAAAAGCACTTTGAGTGGTCAGACAGACTAGAAAAAGCGATATATAAGTACAAGTCCATTTACCATTTGGAGCCGCTCTGGAACTGGTTTCCTAGGCCGGGAGCCGGTTCACTCGCATTTGAAAAACGAAACAGTTCTCATTTGAGCACCGGCTCCGGAGCGGCCCTGAAACTGCCTCGGTCCAAAAGGGGTATGTGAAACCTTCTTAAGAACAGATTTAAGACAAATCGTAATTTAAACGAGCTCCAGGTGTGCTCAGGTTTTGCTCACCGTTCTTGATGACCAGTGACGTTGATGCAGAGCTGGGGGGTCCAGAGGTCTCACTTGTCTCCGGGCTGGAGGGGGTCATAGCGCCGCGGCCCCACGAGGTGATGGGGGCTCTCTGGGACGGAAGGAAGCTGGTTGGTTGCGAACAGTTCTGAAAACATAGCACATTATAAGTGCAGCACAGGGATGAATTAACCACAAAGCATTATATGTGTGCGCTGGTCTATTTCACCTCTAAAGAACTGCCCACACAAAGGAAGTCTGTGATACAGTGAAATGAACTTTCTGATGGATGTGATCATGTTATGCACTTCTTACTCACTCACCGTGAAAGATAAGGCCTTCCTCTTTTCTTTGATCCTCTTTATAGCATTCCTCACCTAAATGAGAGGCAGCGTTTACACCCACTGGTTAGTCCAAAAGGCAGGCAACCTCACATACCACACAAAGATACATTCTGAGATTCTGCCACAGCAACGGCGGGCAGCAGCACTGACAATGGACAGACTGCATCCTTACCTCACTGTTGTACACAGCATACACTAGGAAGATGTACAGGCCCTGTGGAGAGGGTGCAGAGGAGAAGGATGCATTAGGGAGCGTATGTGAAAGGAGAGAGAGGAGCAGAATAAAGTCCATTTATACAGCTTTTACTGACAATATCTTCAGTACTCCTCTCTCTCAGCTCTGTTAAACTCTGCTTTTCTGTACAGCAACAATGAGGGAAGGATTCAAAGCAGGACACTTCTTCATGCTTAAGAAGTGGATGTTTCAAGCAGGCTGAGTTAAAAAGTTAACGAAGGGAGCTGGCTCCTGACTGCAAAGGCACATTAGAAGTGTCGTTGAAGGATCTCAGTCATCCAGGTCATGGACATTAGAACTGTTTATCCATCAGTGCAATAAGTGAAGAATAAAGACAGTAGTGGTGCAACGGATCATCGTTGATCCGTGATCCGTACGGATGCCTCCCCACGGTTCGGCATGGACGTGGTCCGCCGATCGGTTGATGAAAAAAGTTGTGCGTGTTCACGTGATGACTGCATGTTCAATCCACACTCACTCGTCAAGCGCAGCTGTTGTCATGGCAAGTGAAGGAGCAGAGGAACATTATAACCCTCCTGCATCTTGTAAGTCACATGTATGGGAGCATTTTGGTTTCCCTGTGAAATACAGTGAATGCTGAATGTGCCTGAGCCACGTTATGAAACTCCGTTGTGCACCCACTAGACCAGAGGCCGTCAATACACGGCCCGTGGGCAGCATCCGACCGCCTATTTATGGCCCCCGAACTGTTATTCCTTCACTCTGTGTTTTGGTCGGGTCACCATGTGTTTACCGGGACTTGTCTCCATGTTAGATACGCAGACAGGCTGTTACTGGGTCACTTAGAGTCCACTGCTGCTAGTGCAATTTTTAACTTTCACTTTCGTTTATGGAGCAGTTCGCATGTTGGCACTTTGCCAGCTGTAGGACCCAGTTTGCAGCTCAAAGAACAGTGGACGGTGAAAATCAGCAAATGAAAGAAGAATGGAGTGAAACTTTTGAAGTTCTTCTGCTCCTTCACTTGCCATGCCATGAAATGCAGTGAATGAGGCATGACTGGGCCCACAGATAGGGTGCGTTGCACATGCTGTACATTTTGAGTTGAATCTTGTTTTTATTTAATGGGCAAAAGTTTACAAGGGTTTTACAAAATAAATGGAGGACAAGTTATATTTGTCTTTTTTTTAGCTGATCCGAAAAATGATCCGATCCGTGACTGAAAACCGTGATCCGATCCGAACCGTGAGTTTTTTGATCCGTTGCACCCCTAAAAGACAGTGAAGGGAACCTGCTGTTAATGTAAGGTGTTTAAAAGTTTATAAATAATATACATGCAATCAGAGATTGGACCTTTTTGTCTAATTGTGATGAGTCCTGTTTTTTGTACTTTATAATACAATTTTGTAGCACTCTGTTCTGTGTTGAGTATATAAATAAAGCCTCATAAATAATACACATTTGATATAATGTATGTTTTTTACATTAGTTACTCATTTTACATTATTTTAGGTCATACATTAATTTAACACAAGAAAACATCTGAGGAGCCACTTGGGAGCCGAAAGAGCCGGCTCTTTGTAGTGAGCCGATCCAAAAGAACCGGCTCTCTAAAAAGAGCCGGAATTCCCATCACTATTAGTGATCTCTACAAAGAAACTTAAACCCTGAGCGGTGGTGATGATAGCAGCAGGGTTCAAAGTTGAGACATTAGTTTCTTTTTAAAGGTGTGTGAACCGCAGAGCTCAGAGAAGAAGGTTAAAGATTCAGTGTTAAAGGTGACATATCATGCAAGTGGATGATTTTTATTTTTCATGGAAAAGTGCTAGCGCTAGTTAGCATAGCCACATAGCTCCATGTTCGTAGCTGTGTACCAAGACACACGTCTACATACTGACAAATAAAACAACAAGAAACACTAAATCTGTGACCAATGGTTCAGAGAGGTCCTGCTACAGGCGCCTCTCCGTCAGGATCAGATTCTGGATCAGATTCAGAGGGTTGAAGTAACGCGGGTCTGTGAGCAGCCAACATGTAAACATTAGATCAACGTGCTGGACAGCCGAGGCCACATCCACTTCCTGAGGGGGCGTGGTCAGAGAGCTCATTTTCATTTAAAGGCACAGACACAGAAAACAGCCTGTTCTGAACAGGGCTGAAAAAGAGGGGTTTACCTCTTAGACCAATATATTTTGATGAAAAAGAGCATTATATGTTACCTTTAAAGGGAACTTTAATTTAACTGTGCATTTCACCCCAATCTCAGAACTCATCGTCTCTAGTCTGACGATGATATAAGCCTTCAGGAATGTTGGCTAATTTCTCGGGCATTCATCCAGTGAAGCTAGCAGTTAGCAGAGACTTTCTTTTATGTGCACTTTGTACTTTTTAAAAGATTTGTAAAAGGTAAAAATGAAAGCTTTGCCAAGTCTGTCCTCATGAAAAGAGAAAAAAGAACTGCCAGATTATGGTGAATAAGAGCTGGGATGTCTTTATGGTGTTCAAGGTTGTGCCTAAATGAATGTGCTCATATTTTGGTGCACGGTGAACTGAACAGCTCAATTTGCAACTCATGATCGGGAGCATGAACAGCTGTTCACGTTCCAAGAGGATCTGAGAGGTAACCATTGCTGTGTTTTACACAAGCGGCAACCTCTGGTCTTAAAATGTGAAGCCCATGCAGAAGTGTTATACACTGCAGTTAATTAAGCAACCACTAGAGGCTGGCTGCGGAAACACCAGAAACCACATACACACCCATTCAAAGAAGACGATCTTTACAGCAGAAAAAAACATGTTTACAGTCTGGTTAAAAAAAATATATATATATATCCGAGCATTTTTCTATAAGGCTGAATTTTTTATAACTCATTATTTTTGAAGATATCAAACTTATGACTTTTGCCCAAATAAGGGCATAGCAGACTTGATTGACAGGCAGGAACACTGTAGCTTGAGTTCAGCATTTCCAATACGGCACGATTGGCTTCAAAACAGCACTTCAGAAACAGATGGGTGATGTCACGGATACTACGTCCAGTTTTTATACAGTCTAAGATTTGACAGCAGATGAATTTGAATATACAGAACCTGGCAGGCATACGGCATGGCTTATGCTGCTAGTCAATGGCGTCAAATTGAGAACACCCTTGCTGCTAGCAATTCTGAAGTTAGTGGTGCAGACGAAGCCAGCGCTTGTGAACATTTAAAGGAGTTGAACGAATTAAAACAAATCCTAACAGGCTTAAACATTGTATGGTTTCAGAGAGATGTAGGGTTTTGTCTTTGCATTCATTCAGTGTTTCTTTACCCTTTGCCTTTTTAAAGGTTGAAAGGATGAAAACCATCTCTCCCACATCATCGTTTACGAAGCAGTTTTGCATGTTTTTGGGTGTCAAAGTCGGAACCTTTAGCCAAATATTCAACCCACAAAACACATATGTGTGTGTTTTTAAATGAGTGTAAGTTTTTAAAGCTGCGGATAATTCCCTTTAATTAATTCTGCTTTTCTTTGCTTTTAAACTTAATGTCTGTCTATGATTCTAAAGGCTAGTAGAACACAGTAATTAAATCACTTAGAGGTAACATATCATGCAAAATTGACTTTTTAATGGTTCTCTACCTGAAATATGTGTCCCTGGCATGTCTACAAACCCCCCGAGAATGAAAAAAATCCATTCTGCCCCTGTTCTGATTTCTCCATCTTTCTGTAAATGTGTGTGAAACGAGCCGTTTCAGACTTCCGTGTTTTTGTTACGTAACAACAATATCCGGTCTGTCACGGAGTCAGAGCTCGGAGCTTGTTCAGCCCATAGACTGTATAAAATAATACTGAATCCCCTCCTCCGTTTTTCATTACCTGCACAAATGTGTGCTAACAAGGAGCTTAGGAGGGAGGCATGCTAGTTGTAGGCTTAATAAACACAAAGGTCGGTTTTACTCCCCACGTCTGCAGATTTGAAGATCTAGTGGATGATTTTTATTTTTCATGGATAAGTGCTAGCGCTAGTTAGCATAGCTACATAGCTACATGTCGTAGCTGTAGCTGTGTACCAAGACACACGTCGACATACTGACAAATAAAACAACAAGAAATACAGAATCTGTGACCAATGCTTCAGAAAAGGTCCCGCTGCCTTTCTGGTAGAGGTCGGTTTTACTCCCCACGTCTGCAGATTTGAAGATCTAGTGGATGATTTTTATTTATCATGGATAAGTGCTAGTGCTAGTTAGCATAGCTACATAGCTACATGTCGTAGCTGTAGCTGTGTACCAAGACACACGTCTACATACTGACAAATAAAACAACAAGAAACACAGAATCTGTGACCAATCCTTCATAAAGGTCCTGCTACAGGCGCCTCTCTGTCAGGATCAGATTCTGGATCAGATTCAGAGGGTTGAAGTAACGTGATCTCTGAGCAGCCGTGTATATTCAGCCAACATGTAAACATTAGATCAATGTGCTGGACAGCCGAGGCACATCCACTTCCTGAGGGGGCGTGGTCAGAGAGAAAACAGACTGTTCTGAGGAGGACTGAAGAAGAGGGCTTTTCAGGCAGACCAAAATCTGATTTCAAAGTGTTTTTTTGTGCATAAACTTTAAAGACATGTTTTGGGGACCTCTCAGACCAATATATATTGATGAAAAAAGCGTGATATGTCACCTTTAAGGAAATGTCAGTGATCGAGAGCTGAGAACTGAGGCACAGGAGGCTCTGCTGGAAAAATTTACGTGAACTAGTGGATTTTTTGGATCATGAAATTTGCTCAGAATTTAAAATAATGAACCATGAACGGGAACTAGTTTGTTTTAACCTGTGTAAACTGTACTCTGAGTCATGCCTGCTTTTGCTCTCCATACAGACTGCACCAAACCCTTCTGATACGAGATTGGTCAACACTACTGCAACTACAAACCTCTTTATGAATAGAAACCAGAGCTCTACCTTAACCAACGTCCAGCTCTGCGTGTACAGATTTACATTTTTATTTTGAATCTATTAAAATAAAATACTTTCATCCTTAATTGTAAAACCAGCATGTGTAGAAGACTATTAGCTCATCAGCTCAAATGAACTTTCAGCTGAGGTCATAAATCTTGAGTAGACTGGGTTTATTTTCTTACCCAGGTTCAGCTGCTTTAACCTCTAGCTGAGTAGTCCCCTGTTGGTGATCAGAAATAACACAGGCTCCTCTGCCGGGTTTGCTCTCAGACCAAGAGGCTGTTTATGTGATTATATACGGCCAACAACTCAGAGCATGTGTGTTCATTTTAAATCAAAAAATATATTCAACGAATCACAACCCCTGGCTCTTTTGAGCGGACAGAAGAAGAACCTCTGCACCTTCCCTGGATGTCATCATTCAGCCCTACAAGCTCTCTCTCTCCCTCTCGTTGCCCTCAGACTGTCTCCATCGTCCTGTACTTTTATAGACTTTTGAAGCAACCCAGCAAAAGAAGGTGAAAGAAGGAGAAGCGCTGGCCTCTTCCTCCTACCCACACGAGGAAGAACTCCTACAGCGGCGTTATCTACCCTCAGCTGGACACTGGCAGTAAATCTAAATTAACTAGCAGCTCTCTGGGGGTCACTCAGGGGCCGGCTCATTTTGATTAATTAAAGCTGAGGAAGAGCACACAGAGGTTCAGAGGAGGCAAGGAGAGGGATGCACGGAGCGGATGAAAGCTATAAGAAGAACAGGGACAGTGTATGGACACATGAGAGTTGTCTGAGAGAGGAAGTTACTCCTGTGTTATCAAGGGAGGAGGAGAGCTGAGGGTGGATGTGGTATGACCTGTCGTTCAGAGGCCTGACTGCCCTCTCTCCCCCGCACGCAAAGAAAAACACACACAGGTGCATCATTAACACACAGCTAAAGTTATAAAGCCTTGCTTATTCATGATATTACAGTCCTCATGAATGTGTTTGTTAAAGCTACAGTGGGGGATTTTAAATCGTGTCAATGTTGGCGCCCCCTGTGGGGACAAGGAGTAACGTTAACGTCCTTGTTAGTCCTGTATTGCTCATGAAGTCAAAGGTCTTTCAATACACTTTGTTTCTCAGGAATAGTGTTTGGACACTATGTTACATTTACAAAGTAGAGGAATTCAGGAATATGGGATGAGGAAAGGACACCTGTGTGAACAATGACTGAAAATGATCAGTCCAGCAGACCCTGAGAGAAACACATTTACGTCTTTTCTCCTCACTTGAGCTTTTGAGCCTTGTCAAGGCTTTTACAAGAAGCTGATTTATTAGCAGAAAACTCCTCTGTAAGACAAACAGAGTAGGGATGGGCATTTCAAGCCAAAGTATTATTTGATAGTCACTGGCATCTATTTGGCAATTATTAGTAATTGAGCCACGCCTACCCCCCAAAAAGCAAACCAAAAAATACACACACTAGGGCTTATCAGGATTAAATAAATCCGGTATTCCGGTAAATATATTTCGATATGAATAAGAAACTACAACCCAAAGTTCATGTTATGTTTATATTTCAATTGAATTAAATCATGCAATCAAAATATAATTGATCTGGGTCTTTAAGCCTGTCTTTGTTGGGTCCAGCTCTCTGACATCGGGTTTGAGTCTTTAAGTTGAGACCACAGCGACTGTAGGGGGCACTGTGACAGCCAAATTCTAGCAGATCCGTTTGCGGTCTGTATCCGATCCGTCACGGCACCTGATCTCATAGGTTTCTATTCTAGTCAATGTGTTAACTTCCACTGGATCTGCTCTGTTGTGTTCCATCTGGGTCTCTGATCCGGCAGGTCGGAACGCAACAGATCAGATACGCAAGACTTCTATTTCTGCCAGATCTGATGCAAGCCCCGTGTCAGCGTGTGTCTGGACCTTTATGCTGGTCTTTCTTGAGTGTATGTTTACAATACACAGCCATGCTCAGTCTCTGCAGTGGTGTTATGGTTTTAAAAGTGACCCTGTAAACTGGAGACCTTCAGCTGAACGTGTCAGTGTTTGTGGAGTTTACACAGCTGTTGAAACACAGAGGGAGTTCCTGGGAATGCAAACTAGTTTAGATTTTATTAAGATTTCAAAATATCCTCATCAGATATTTAATGATCGTCTAAAGACGTTTATGAGGGATGCATCCGGCTGAGAGTCTCCAGTTAACAGGGTCGCTGTTTAAACCAAAACACCGGCCGATCTCTGCCACGGCTTTTTGGGTCCAAAAGGATTTTAAAGCCGTGTTGAAACGTCTTTGCTACTCGCGCTTATCTCCTCTCACGTGTTGATTCAGTGAATCCATCTGTGATGAAATATAGCACCATCTAAAACAGACCAGCTGAGTCTCTTCATGCTAACAGGCTAACTGTTGTGATATCTGCCTGTTCGTCTTCTTCTATGGTGTCATCTGTGATGAATGGCATTCGTCTTTGACTTACTGCCCTCTACTGGTCTGGTGGTGTTGTGCATTTACTTTTTTTTTCTCCATACGTCACCGGCCTGATTTGCAAAATCTACCCGGGGCTTTGGCCCAGCAGTCGAACCGCAGACAACAGTGTGGGCACAGAACCTTTTAGCTCAGGGTAAAGTAGTTAACTCTTTGTCGAAATGCACCGTAAGATGTGGGTACATTTCTTTACAGACCTGCATACACGTTGACATCCCTTGTGGTCACCCACAGTTCTTCTTACCTTTAAAAACACATAATTCTGCTTCTGTTGTAGAGTTGATCAGAGAGCTGCAGGCTCATCACTCCAAAGAAGACTCAAACAAATATGAGAACAAGTCTTTGTTTACCTGGAACGCATTGAGAGCGATGAAGACATAGGCGACGACTATAGACAGATGGACGAGCACCCCACACAGCCAGGTCAGACCCAGGACAGGCAGCAGGATGAGAACCGGTCGGGTCACAGCCCTGCACACACACACACACACACACACACACACACAGAACACACAAACATGAATTACTGACGCATGCTGTGAAGTACAGGTGAATAACAATGAGGTTTAACAGACGTTGAAAACCAAACTTCGTTGTGGCGCCTTTTGATTCCTCACTCCTCTGTGCACCTTTTTCTTTGTTGACTGTTTTTGAAAACACAGGCATAGACAGACTGAAGGAGACAGCAGAGTGGAGTTTCAAGGTATTCTGATGGCATTTTCTTCTCAAACATGTCCTCCTTGAATCCTCATCCAACATATCTGCACAGCTATAGATTTTACCGCCTACTGCAGTCATCCTCCGTTTCTTTGCAATCTTCCTTTCAATGATACTGTGCTTATACAGCCAATAACCATTTCATAGGGCAAAGCGGAAAAGGTTGCCTTTGTTCAAACCCCCATTGTTGTCAGACTGCTGCACCTGGGTAGAAAGATTGAGTTTTGAGACAGCCCTGTGTCTGCAAGGACAAAGGCAGCACCCACTTTCCTCTCTTCCCTTTTATATTTGAATGTCGATTTCCCTCTAATCTGCTGAATTCACACAGCACTCCAGAGCTGGCACAGGCATCTACCTTTAGTCTGCTCGCAGGGGAGAGGAGGAATGGAGTAGTGGCAATACCAATAGGCTAAAACAAATGTCTGAAAATAAAATCTGCTGGGTTGAAGGACGCTTTACCTGATTCCGAAAAGAGATCTCAGTCTCTTCTCAGCCAGAAGGTGTTTTAGTAATGCCTTCTGATTCTAGTGTTGTGACCCGTGCATGTACCTCTGAAAAGGCACTTTAGTGTTCAAAATTCTCACATAAAAAATATTCAATCTAATTTAGTCCAAAGCTAATGTTCTATTTTAAGTACAAGATGAAAAACATTGAGGCAGCGTTATGCTTTACCTGCATTGTCAGAGAGGTTCAGGTATTAACAGCATGTGACTCCTTCTAGTCAAGGCAGGCATTAGATTCAGGTTTTGTTCATCCATGTATCAGAATATCAGCCTTCAGGACTTCTTATTAGGAGGACCCAAGGACCTTATGGTCCCACCTTGAACAGCTCTACACGTGCTTTCTCTAATCACAGTAAGCTCCAACCACTGATCACAGCCTGTAAACTCTCTGATGATCAATCAGCTCCAGATTTCACTTTTCACTTTGGATCAACTGTGTTGTGTGTGAAGTGCTATAAATAAAGTTGATTTGATTTGATTTGAAATTAAACTTAAATCCGAAGTAAGTGGCTGGTTTATTCTGATTTTAAATCCAAAATGAATATTCCTCAATCATGTATACGTTCATTCCACTTTAAATTAATTCCGGTCGTTCTACGGATGCTCATTCCCTTGATCACTGAGTTAAAACGAACAATAAACTATTTTAAATCCCTTTTTTTAAAAATAACAGTATGTGTTAAAAACAGCATAAATACATCCTTAAAAGATCCTTTAAATTCTTCCTTTAAATTATGTTTAATTTTAAAATTGATTTCATTCTGCTAATTTTAAAATGTAACTTTATGACGGTAATCGATTGGTTTGGTCTAACGTTCGTTTATTATTGGACAGTTCCGCTTTTAGCCAGTAGGGGGAGCATGTTACTTGTGGCTACCAAGTGGCAACCTCCGGTCTCAAACAATTAAGCCCATGCAGAAGTGTTATAAACTGCCATACATCCAGAATCCGCTTGAGGCTGACTGCAGAAACACCAGAAACCACATAGACATGAATGTGAAAAAGAGGATCTTTGCAGCATTTATAAACATGTTTACAGCCTGGTTCAAAAAACAGCTTGGCCCTACGAAGCTAATCTGTCTATCGGCACACACTGTGCGGGGGTGAATTTTTTTCTAACGTGACGGTTCAGAAGATATTAAAGGTGACATATCATGCAAAATCGACTTTTTAATGGTTCTCTACATGAAATATGTGTCCCTGGCATGTCTACAAACCCCCCGAGAATGAAAAAAATCCATTCTGCCCCTGTTCTGATTTCTCCACCTTTCTGTAAATGTGTGTGAAACCAGCCGTTTCAGACTTCCGTGTTTTTGTTACGTAACAACAATATCCGGTCTGTCACGGAGTCAGAGCTCGGAGCTTGTTCAGCCCATAGACTGTATAAAATAATACTGAATCCCCCCTCTGTTTTTCATTCCCTGCACACATGTGTGCTAACAAGGAGCTTAGAAGGGAGGCATGCTAGTTGTAGGCTGTCTTAATAAACACAAAGGTCGGTTTTACTCCCCACGTCTGCAGATTTGAAGATCTAGTGGATGATTTGTATTTATCATTGATAAGTGCTAGCGCTAGTTAGCATAGCTACATAGCGTAGCTGTAGCTGTGTACCAAGACACACGTCTACATACTGACAAATAAAACAACAAGAAACACAGAATCTGTGACCAATCCTTCAGAAAAGGTCCCGCTGCCTTTCTGGGAGAGGTCGGTTTTACTCCCCACGTCTGCAGATTTGAAGATCTAGTGGATGATTTTTATTTGTCATGGATAAGTGCTAGCGCTAATTAGCATAGCCACATAGCTACATCTTCATAGCTGTAGCTGTGTACCAAGACACACAAGAAACACTAAATATGTGACTAATCCTTCAGAAAGGTCCTGCTGCCTTTCTGGCAGAGGTCGGTTTTACTCCCCACGTCTGCAGATTTGAAGATCTAGTGGATGATTTTTATTTATCATGGATAAGAGCTAGCGCTAGTTAGCATAGCCACATAGCTATATGTTCGTAGCTGTGTACCAAGACACACGTCGACATACTGATAAATAAAACAATAAGAAACACTAAATCTATGACCAATCCTTCAGGAAGGTCCTGCTACAGGCGCCTCTCCGTCAGGATCAGATTCTGGATCAGATGAAGTAATGTGATCTCTGAGCAGCCGTGTATATTCAGCCAACATGTAAACATTAGATCAATGTGCTGGAGAGCCGAGGCACATCCACTTCCTGAGGGGGCGTGGTCAGAGAGAAAACAGAGTGTTCTGATGAGGACCGAAGAAGAGGATTTTTCAGGCATGTCAAAATCTGATTTCAAAGTGTTTTTTTGAGCATAAACTTTAAAGACATGTTTTGGGGACCTCTTAGACCAATATATATTGATGAAAAAAGCGTGATATGTCACCTTTAAGATTATGAGTTTTTGCCCAAATAAGGACATGACTGATGTGACTCCCGGTCGGGAACACACAGCTGTTGGCTAAGACGCTCCCACTACGTCACACTCTGCCTGGTTGAGTTCAGCATTTCCAATATGGCTGCAGCCGTTGATTGGCTTCAAAACATTTCTCAGGAACAGATGGGTGACGTCAGGGATACTACGTCCATATTTTATACAGTAACACACAAACACACACACACACACACACACACACACACACACACACACACACACACACACACACACACACACACACACACACACACACACACAAGCGCAGAACATTTAATTTAAAAACTGTGCTTTTGAGCTGAAACAAATGTTGGTAATTTCAGTAAACTACAAGTATAAAAAAAAGGCGTGGAAATTTCTCTTTTCCTGTAATCGAAAACGTACAGAACCATGAATTTTGGGTATCGTTGAACCCCTAATAAATATATAAATCTTTTATAGAAATGTTACTTGCATTAAAAGCTTTGCTGTAGAGGAATCTCTAGGAGTGTTGTTACTATAATCTGAGAGCCATAGCAACATAAACACTCTCCAACAAAAGAAAAGAGAAAAAATATTTTTGCTGCTCAACCTCTGACTGGAAACCCTGCAGCATGTAAAGAAATAGGATAAATATAGAAGTCTGCTTTTTTCTTATATGTCAATCAAACATAAGTGAAGACCAAAAACCAACCGTGAATGTATGAAGTATTTATATTTATGAAGTATTTATCAGGTATTCATGGCCTGAAATGCTTTTTATTTAGATTACAAACACTCCTCACTGGATTCATTCAGAGCTGAATGTGAGCTTAGGAAATAACTCCACCTGTTTGAGGATCTTTTAACACTTAACATTCGTAACAAATATTTATTTTATTTTAAAAGAACATAAAGGTAATTCACTGCATCCTAAAGTGATGGGAGTAAATAAAAACTACTAAAAGACGGATCAACAGTTATAAAATGTTTGATGTGTTTACAACCCACCAAAGAGGAATAGCTCTGATGTTGTCTTAATGATAGTGTAGAGAGACCGGCAGACCAGAGAGAGAGAGAGAGAGAGAGAGAGAGAGAGAGAGAGAGAGTCCCTTTAGTCAGCTGGTGAGGAAGCTAATCAGCCAGACTCCAGTCAGCACTGATCCATAGCACAACCAAATTACACTCATCATGAAGTACTCCAAAGATCTGTACTTAGAACACTGGAGAAACCAAACAAAGACCCAAAGTACAATGAATTGTTATTTGACCCTAAACCGTGATTATAAATGATCTGAATATCTGTACAGTGTCAGAGATACAAAACAAAGATGTATCCTGACCAAATACAGGCTGAGTGACCACCAGCTAGCTGTAGAAACATGGAGACACAGACAGACATGGCTGCCCAGAGAGGAGCGTCTATGTGCTCACTGCTCTACAGGGGACATAGAGACAGAGATGCACTCCCTCCTCCACTGCAGCAAGTTCTATTTACTAAGAGATTCCCACTACAGGGACATTACTACAATAGTAACAAACTTCCCAACATTAACCCCAGAAGAGAAACTGTCAGTTCTCCTGGGGGAAGGGTCAGCAGCTCCTCTGGCTGCTAAATATTGTACGTGTCTGCCTGTCACAGCCTGAGGGACGCACCATCCCATAATATTTGATTATAGGTGAAGGTTTTATGAGCATACAGCATCAAGTGAGGACATTAAGATATGCTGGATGGATGACACCATCGTTCATTAATGCATATAAAATATGTAATATATAAATATAATATGTAATTAATATATATGTAATGCATGTGTATGAATTTTATGTGATTTGGCAATAACATGTCTTTGTTCATGCCAATAAGGCAAATTTGAATTGAATTGGAAAAAATTGAATTGAAAAATTGAATTGAGAGAGAGAGGGGGAGGAGATCATCAAATCTCAGTTGAATAAAAATAATGCCAATATGGTCATCAAATGCTTAATGAGCCACCCAGTTATCATCTTGTGTTGGAAACCAGCGGCAACCTCCGGCCGCGAGAATTGAAGCCTATGCAGAAGTGTTAAAAACTGCAGTTCATCGATTGTCCACTAGAGGCTGGCTCCAGAAGTACCGGAAACCACATACACACAAACTCAAAATAACGCAGCAGTTTTGAAGATATTAAGATTACAAGTGAGAGGCACAGCTGACTTGATCGGCAGGGAACACTGTAGCTGTTGGCGAGGAGGCTCAAAGCCCCACCTCTTTACGTCAGTTTAACATTTCCAACATGGCTGCCGCCGACGATTGGCCTCAAAGCACAATTCAGAAACAGATGGGTGACGTCACGGACACTACGTCCATTATTTATACAGTCTATTACACATGGGGCGAAGTGAAACCACATCCTCTGAGTGAAGTGGCATACTTACTGGACACCAAGTGAGGGTGCAAAGAGGTTGGATCAAGTCCCTTGTTGGTGTGTTGCTGCAGTATAATGTGAATCAGATCTATCAGTGTGTCTGTTCTCGTTCCTATTTAAGAGCCAACATGCAGCGTCTCTCCTTCCATTTTCTTGTCATGATTAATCCATTCAGTCTGATTTGTTAAAGTATTCAGTTAAAAAAACACACAAGCAAAAACATCTCATCATAGTTTGTCCTCACACACATATTGAACCATTCAACTTGAATCTGTTGTATTAAAAAGTCCCCAAAATGCTCTTTGTTTGTCCATGAAAATTCAAATGCCTGCCACTTACTTCCCTCTGGTGCCGCCATTTATTTATTATGTACAATTATTTCAAAACAAGATTTGCGCTTTTAAAAAGGAACACACTGCCAAACTAATCAATCTAATTTATTGGAAAGGACTGAGGTTGCAGTATTTCTGCAGAATAACACTAGAAGCAATAGATTCATTTTGCCAGTCAGATTTGTGTTGTCAAGGTCCTTTAACAAAGCTCAAGGGTGCAGAAAGAGAAACAAACAAACAAACAAACAAACAAGCTGTCCTTCATTACAAGGCTGCTTTGGTTTAAGTGTCAGAAGGTTTAATAGTTACTGTTCTATCTTCTCTCTCGTGTGTCAGGTTTAAGACACTGATCCTGTTAGAAAGTGTTCACAAGAACTGAATGCTGCTACGCTGCTAACGCCAAGACAGATCCCAAGGTGTGGTGAGTCACACACACACACACACACACACACACACACACGGTTGCAGTGTTAATTTTGGCAGCTATTTTAGATTTAGTCTTTAGACATAAATGCGTGTTGTCACATTTGAGTCTTTTCAGCCCTTTATAGTTTTAGTCTAGTTTTAGTCAACGGAAACTCAAAAAACTTTAGTCTTTGATTTTTGCAGAAACATCTTCACTCTTTAAATAAATCATGTAGTCGATCAGATATCGGTATCAGGGTTATACCAAGTGTTAAAATCGTCAACACTCCTTTAACACTTTTGCTTGTGTAATATCTGAAGTTAAATAATTCAGCCTGGCACTGCTAAAATGTCAAAAGAAAGCATTCTTGATGTGGCCACTGACTGTATTTTGATTCTCTAGATTCACAGGGAAATGCCATGAAAGGACTGTATTGCACATTTACGACCGTCCTTGAATGCACCTCGCAGCGACAGATGCACTGGACAGACAGTCAGTTCATGGCACTCTGAAATGCATCTGCATCTTTCAACAAGGAGTTGATCCAAACTTACTAAATGTGTCTGATGTTTCACCAAACTGGATTAAATCAAGCTGTAGACACAGAGCTTTTTACAGTGAGAGCGGCAACAACGTCAAACATCAAATATTAAACAGACGTCTCCCGGTTGTGTCTTTGTCACTAACGCACACCGGGGGTAAAAATCCTCAATGAAGATGAGACAGATGCATGGAGGTGAGGAGAGCTGGTTCATAAAGCACACCTGCTGCAGGTAGAGACCAAGCTAACACTGAGCCCCTCAGATAATAACTCAGCCTGTCACAGGAAGTCATCACGCCATCTTTAAAGACGCACAGCGGGGGAAACATGGATTCTGAATGTCCGACGGTCCGCCACTAATGGGTTTTTTTTATAAAAAAAGGGGCACTTGACCAATTGTTTGGGGCAGAGGGCTCAGCCACTAATACCAGTTCAGAATGACCAAATGAACATACAATTCAGACATAGGACACTGGTAAGCTCTGCCACTGCAATCTTGTCTTCTTCTGGTGAACCTTTTTTTGGTCATAAAAGTTGCAATGGCTGCCTGTTTTTGTTTGTTTGATACCACAGCTTGATGCCTTTTTGTTTTTGCGTGGATTTCCAATGCGTTTTTCCCATAGACTGTATAAAATATGGACGTAGTATCCGTGACGTCACCCATCTGTTCCTGAGAGCTGAGAGATGTGTTCCCTACGGGGAGTCACGTCAGTCATGTCCTTATTTGTGCAAAAACTCGAATTCTTAATATCTTCTGAACCGTCATGTTAGAAAAAAAATTCACCCCTGTACAGTGTGTGCTGATAGAGAGATTAGCTTCGTTGGGCCAAGCCGTTTTTTGAACCAGGCTGTAAACATGTTTATTAATGCTGCAAAGATCGTCTTTTTCCCATTCATGTGTATGTGGTTTCTGGTGTTTCTGCAGCCAGTCTCAAGTGGATTCTCGATGTATTGCAGTTTATAACACTTCAGCATGGGGTTCATCGTTTGAGACCGGAGGTTGCTGCTTGGTAGCCACAAGTAACATGCTCCCCCTACTGGCTAAAACCGGAACTGTCCAATAATAAACAAACGGCAACCTCCGGTCTCAAACTATGAAGCCCATGCAGAAGTGTTATAAACTGCAATACATCGAGAATCCGCTTGAGGCTGGCTGCAGAAACACCAGAAACCACATAGACATGAATGGGAAAAAGAGGATCTTTGCAGCATTAATAAACATGTTTACAGCCTGGTTCAAAAAACGGCTTGGCACTACGAAGCTAATCTCTCTATCGGCACACACTGCCGAGTGACTCCCGGTCGGGAACACATAGCTGTTGGCTAGGAGGCCTCACACTCCTCCCCTTTACGTCACACTCTGCCTGGTTGACTTCTGCATTTCCAATATGGCTACCTCCGTCGATTTGCTACGCCAAAAAACAGATACGGTTTTAAATAGCCGCAGAAGCACAGGAGAACCTTTCTAGACTACAGAATGATGGAAATCAAATGAGGTTTTTGCATTTCCCCCCCAAAAAACAGGACAAATTGTGTCCCCGGAGAGATTGTATTTTCCTGGGACAGCTAGTGAAAAAAGAGAACAATTCTGGGAAAAATGGGACTGGTGGCAACTCTAACACACACATGTGCACGCGCAAACACATGCACACTCATACAGTTGTGTTGGGACCAGGTGTTGAGCTGATAAGCCCCAAAAACTCCCACAGCAGACTCTCGAGCCTCGAATCCCTAAACTCTCACACTGGCTCTATTGACTGCCTCAACCAAAAGAAACATGTGTATGTGTACGCGCGCGTGTGTGTGTGTGTGTGTGTGTGTGTGTGTGTGTGTGTGTGTGTGTGTGTGTGTGTGTGTGTGTGTGAAAGAGAAAGAGAATATGGGCACTTGGGGGAAACTGACTCACAAAAGAGAGTGCACAGAAACAGGAGAGAGAGAGAGAGAGAGAGAGAGAGAGAGAGAGAGAGAGAGAGAGAGAGAGAGAGAGAGAGAGAGAGAGAGAGAGAGGTAGAGAAGCCACTTTATCTCACCAGGTGAGGTCAAAGGTCTGCATCTTTGACGCCGAGCTTGGACTGAGCATCTTTGCACGACGGCGAGCACTGGAAACCGTCACCATGACAACCCGACACAGCACAACCGCATTGACCTGCAGGCAGAGGACAATGGCATCAACATGGCTTGGAGCAAAAAAAAACATGAGACATACCTCTGCAGACCTACTTGGCCTCGTGCTGACACGTTGAAGAGGGAAAGTTTCCACCTCAGACTCCAGAAAACATCACAGCATAGAGATGTTAATTTTTTACAATTTCCTTCATTTTGGCCGTGACAGAAAAAAAAAAATGACAGAGGTAACATTGAAGTGAAATGCAAAGTTCAATTTCTATCTGGAGGCTTGTGACCTCGTGAGTCTGTGCCTGTGGGGAGCTCAAGAAGGATGGACTAATGTTTACCTGAGTGTTTTAAAATTGGTTGTGTCTTTCACAATTATAAATATTGTTGTCTGTGACACTTCCAACACACTGACAGATTCACTCACCAGCAACCAGAGTCTTCACTGTCTGAACTGAGAATCTATCAGAATCTCCTGCAGTCAAATGTGACTTTAGAGTAAATTAGGGATGCACCGAAAATTCGGCCACCGAAGATTTCCAGAAAGACTTTTTTCACTGAAACAACACGGCCGAAACAGAAAGTTGTGATGACACGAGCAAAAACCACGAGTTCCCTGCGACATTCACTTCAGACCAGTGGGTCTTAAAGCTGGGGTTGGTAATCAGATTTAGATACACTTTTTGTTATACTGGTTAAAATGATCTTTATGTCCTGATGGCAATCATTACATGATGTGTTCTTAAAAAAGAGTGAAAAAAAGCTGCTATCTACAGCCGGAGTAAACCTGGGAAAACACCAACCAATCACCGTTTTTTGGCTCCCCAAATTTTAAACCAATCAAATCCCGTCCAGCCGTTCTGCCCTCCTCCTGCGCGTACATTTCCCCGGCGTGCACTCCTCCGATTCCCCGTCTCCTGCCTCTACTTCCCCTGTCTCTATTTACTGCCCCTCTCGCTCGTCCTCGGGCCTGTCCCCTCTGACCGGATGAGGTGCTTTGCTCAGGACTGTAGTCCGGATCAGAGTCTAAAAAGCTCTCACCAACAAGCAGAATAATTAATGACGTTCAGTAAGTCCTACAGAAAATATATATTTATTGTAGCGTCTGTCCAGACGCTGTAGGGATGACGAGCCGAGTCGTGAACACGTTGATCTTTAATAACCGGTCACTGTCGGCCGTGATCACGCCAACCAACAAAACAACAATCAATGTTTGAATGATGCCTTCACTGACTGTCAACGCTGTAGGAATTAAGAGCATCTACACTGAACAGGTTTAACAAACAGTAGATCTGTTACAGTATTATATATGTGTTATAACTTTTCTCCTGATATTGTGTCACCAGTACAACTGGATAATGCTAGAATGACAGTTGTGAGTACTAACAGCAGCCATGTTTGTTTGTGTTTTTAACTTTCACTATGAGAATGTTTTGGTGACGACCGCTTTTGAATCAGTCACCATCATATGGTCGCAAGTCAGCGGTGCTCGTGCATGTGAGCGGGGGGGCGTCGTTTTGGAGGAGCTCCGAGGGGAGGAGGGGAGGGGTTAGACGGAGTCATGGGGAAAAGCTACATTCAAATTCATGCTGGTTTTCCGAGACTACCAACCCTAGCTTTAATAGAGAACCTTCCCTCTCTGAACCTTCCCTCTCTTCTTGCCCCCTTTGAGTAGCTAACTAAAGAGATCAGCTCCTCTGATGCATCTGTAGCAGACGTTCTTCCTTTATCTGCAGCACTAAAGTGTCTTCTAAGCAAAGAGGTTGAGACAGACCACGGAGTGAAAACACTGAAAAGTACACTCTTAGAGTCTGTCAGCACACGTTTCACTGAGATCCAGTCGGATCCTCTGCACTTTATCCCGACTGGACTTGATCCACGTTATAAAGGTCATTACTTGTATGAGGGAATAAAGCAGCGTGCACGAGAAATGATCAAGGCCTTGATGGATGCGGAGAACCCTCTTGGAGACGGAGAAGCGCACAGCACAGGAGAAGGAGAACAGAGCGGCCTCGGGGCAGGGGCATGTCCAGAGCTTTTTGACCAGGGTGGCCCAACTGAGGCTCTCACATAGGAAAGGGTGGCCAGTGCATTTACAAATAAATAACACTTACCCTTTCTGTCTTCACAACATAATTTCATTAAAGTATTAAAGCTGGGGTTGGTAGTCTCGGAAAACTAGCATGAATTTGAATGTAGCATTTCCTCATGACTCCATCTAACCCCTCCCCTCCTCCCCTCGGAGCTCCTCCAAAACGACGCCCCCCCCGCTCACATGCACGAGCACCGCTGACTTGCGACCATATGATGGTGACTGATTCAAAACCGGACCTCACCAAAACATTCTCATAGTGAAAGTTAAAAACACAAACAAACATGGCTGCTGTTAGCACTCACAACTGTCATGCTAGCATTATCTAGTTGTTCTGGTGACACGATATCAGGAGAAAAGTTATAACACATATATAATACTGTAACAGCTCTACTGTTTGTTAAACCTGTTCAGTGTAGATGTTCTTAATTCCTACAGTGTTGACAGTCAGTGAAGGCATCAGGAGAGGTGTAGAGTGTGCGAGCGGGAGAGAGGAGAGACAAGAGGAGAAGTTCTTCATTCATTCAAACATTGATTGTTGTTTTGTTGGTTGTCGTGATTACGGCCGACAGTGACCGGTTATTAAAACTTCTCTCGCAACGTGTTCACGAATCGGCTCGTCATCACTACAGTGTCCGGACGGACGCTACAGTACATCTACATTTCTGTAGGACTTATTGAATGTCATTAATTCTTCTGCTTGTCAGAGCCCCCGTGGTGAGAGCTTTTTAGACTCTGATCCGGACTACAGTCCTGAGCAAAGCACCTCATCGGGTCAGAGGGGACAGACTCGAGGTTGAGTGAGAGGGGCAGTCAGTAGAGTCAGGGGAAGCAGAGGCAGGAGACGGAGAGTGCACACCGGGGAAATGTACGCGCAGGAGGCGGGCAGAACAGCAGGACAGGATTTGATTGGTTTAAAATTTTGGCACCCAAAAAACGGTGATTGGTTGGTATTTTCCCAGGTTTACTCCGGCTGTAGAGAGCAGCTTTTTTTGGTTCTTTTTTAGGAACACATTATGTATTGATTACCATCAGGACATAAAGATCATTTTAACCAGTGTAACATAAAGTGGATCTAAATCTGATTACCAACCCCAGCTTTAAATAGTTGTTATATTCCCTTTGACTTAAAAAAAACCATGACAAAGTGGCATAACTCTTCTAAGCTTGTAGGACTTTAAGGACTTACAAAAGATGTTTTTTCAAATTTGTCAAATTTGAGGATAAAGAGCCTAGAAAATGCCTGGCTTAATCTCAAATCCAAGGAGTGAAATGTTACAACTGTCCCCGGTCTCCCTACTAAGAGTTGGCATAATCATTTATTTTGGTGTTTCGGTTTTCGGCTTTGGTTTCCTCATTTTCGGTTTTGGCCAAGAATTTTCATTTCGGTGCATCCCTAATATATGTGTATGTGTGTACATATGTATATGTGTATATATATATATGTATATATATATATATATATATATATATATATATATATATATATAGATATATAGATATATATCAATCTTTATTTGTATAGCGCCAAATCACAACAAACGTTATCTCAAGACGCTTTACAAACATAGTAGGTCTAGACCACTCTATGTCAATATATATCTAAAAAAAGAAATGTTCATCAAAGACTACTGATTGGCCATAATTCTCCTGTCAGCCACCACCTCCACAGGGTCCAGGACTGAGCTGGCCTTCTTCACCAGTTAGTTCAGTTTTGCTCTCCTGTATCCTGTCCGCCCACAGCAGGTGAAATCCTTCCAATGTGGTGTTCGTGTCAGGTGTTAGCTCTGTTAGCATGATGCTACTCTGCTAGTATTCCCTCTGGTGCTGGGTTAGCTCGTCCACCTTATCATAGATAGATCTTACAGTCCCCATAACGTGTATATATATATATATATATATTTATATTGTATGTGTATGTATGTACAGTATATATATATATATATCTTTTTTTTCTATTTAATTATTATCTTTTGTTTATATTTATTATTATTATTGTTTACTTTCTGTGAAGCACTTTGTAACTCTGTTTAGAAAAGTGCTATATAAATAAAGTTTATTATTATTATTTATTATTATTATTTTGTCAAAGGAAGGATCCTCAAAGTTCCCTTCTGAGGTTTGGCTTGCATGACATATAACAACACCTGTGACATAAACAGAGCGTCTACTGAATCTACATTGTCTCATTACTATTATTTCACTTCCATCTTTCACAAACTTCTCCACATTTACAGCCAAAATAAAAAAATGGAGCACAGAGAGATTAGACACAGTGAGATAACGTACCGCCAGGACAAATATAACAGGTCCCACGAAGGCCCAGATGGTGTCATTCTTCACATTAAGCCAGCAGTGACCGTCTGCCTTGTACTCTTTCACTGATACTGCCAATGTTACACCGACTATTAGAACAGGTAGTCCTGAAAAACAAAACATAAAAATGAAATGTTCTGTGGTAGATAAAGAAACAGCAGCATGTTTATGGACAGCGTCTGCAGCCTGCAGCTTACAACAGGCTATTTAGTCTGTTGGGTTTCTCTCTTCTATTTAGTCTGAGCAGGAACATGCAGCAACAACACACACACACACACACACACACACACACACACAAGCAGAGATGAGTGGAACACCTGAATGCCGCGGTGCTTATTCACACAATGTTCTCAGCCCGTCATGCGACATAACACACACAATCACAGATGGATTTGGAGCATGAACACAAGCAGCTGCTGGATGTTTGGTAAAAAAGAAAACTGGGTTAAGGTTGCAGCATTTGGAAAACATCGCATCACATCTAATGTTTGAGTCAAACTCAGAGAGACGGCAGGTCACGAGCGAGTCACCAAATTATATCACTGAGGACAAATTCTCCAGGTTCCTCGTGTCCAGCAGAACACACTGCAGATGAAGGAGTGTGGATTTATTTACCTACTATATTAAGGGATAATGAACTACTGGTACTTTATATGTGACACCTGTTATAACAGTTCACATGACTCTAAAGTGATTTTAAAATGATTCAAGTTTTGGTCTCACACAGGACTCAACTCTAGTCTAGTGGATGTGCAATGGATGTAAAAGTGATCACTGAGTTAAAAAGAACAAGAAGCTATTTAAAGATCATTGGTTTAAAATAACATTTCGTGTTAAAAACAGTACAAATACATCCTTAAAATATCCTTTAAATTCTTCCTTTAAACTATGTTTAATTTTAAAATTTTAATTAATTCTGCTAACTTTCAAATGTAACTTTAAGTCTGTAATCGATTGGTTTGGTCTAACGTTCGTTTATGATTGAACAGTTCTGGTTTTAGCCAGTAGGGGGAGCATGTTACTTGTGGCTACCAAGCGGCAACCTCCGGTCTCAAACGATGAAACCCATGCAGGAGGCTCACACTACGTCACACTCTGCCTGGTTGAGTTCTGCATTTCAATACGTCTGCCGCCGTTGATTGGCTTCAAAACAGCTCTCAGGAACAGATGGGTGATGTCACGGATACTACGTCCATATTCTATACAGTCTATGGTGGCTACTCGTTACACCATGGAGTGAAACCATGATACCTGTGTTTCTTACCTTCCTTGTTCTCTCCTTACATAGTCTGTAAAATAATGGACGTAGTATCCGTGACGTCACCTAACTTTTTATTTATTTATTATATTCATAAATGTAATTTAACTCCAGCGACTTTTAAGTATTGTTTTTCACCAGATTGTAATACTGCTGTACAGAAATGCTGCCGAAGAAGGTTCTGTTGTATTTCTTTTATCCTTGGTGTAACACATGGGCTCATAATGATCTGGCGCCCCCTGTGGACAAAGCAGCTGACTTCACTTCTACCAAACTCAATTTCTGATATTGTCACCCATATTAAAATAATGGCCTAAGTCACTTTTTGTTTGAGTTTTTGGGAAAACAAAAAACCTTACCAAATGCAGAGCACATGATATTTATGAATCATCATTTGGGATGAATTAGAGCGGAGACTGAGAGCCAGGCCTTCTCGACCAACATCAGTGTGTGACCTCATCAATGCGCTTTTGGAAGAATGGTCAAAAATTCCTATAAACACACTCCTCAACCTTGTGGACAGCCTTCCCAGAAGAGTTGAAGCTGTAATAGCTGCAAAAGGTGAACAGACATCATATTGAACCCTATGGGTTAGGAATGGGATGGCACTTAAGTTCATATGTGAGTCAAGGCAGGTGAGCGAATACTTTTGGTAATATAGTGCATGTTTAATAAACAAAAGTGCACAACTCTGGTTTCAGTTGAAGTTTTTCATTTGTTTAGTCTGAACAATGTTTTATTAACCCTCCCGTTGTGTTCGTTTCTCTGGAACAGCAATAATGTTCCTGGGTCAATTTGACCCGGGGGATATTTGATTAATCCAAAAGTGTCAGAACCCCAAAAAAATACCAATAAACTTTTTTTTTTCAATCAAACTTTTAACTCCATTACATACCATTTAAATCAATGCTTATTCCATTGGTGTTCTTTAATTCTCACAGATCATGGCTCAATGAAGATAACTCATTTGTTTATCATTCAAATTCATGTTAAAACTTTTTTTAATGTGCATTTGAAAGCCCTAAATATAAATACAATAGCTTCACATGACATTGATTTTTGTTTATTTTATTTTACATTTTGAATTATTTTTTATTTTTATGAAGTGATGTTGATAAATGAACACAACACCTCTTCTGTCACATGCTGCCTATATTTTTATGCTGTATTTAGCTGGTTTGAAAGGCATATATTTCCTAAAATAGACTTTAAAAAGGTTCAGTTTGACCCACAACATAACAGGAGGGTTAAACAGGATTAATTTGTCACACTGAAAATGAAATCCTAACATCTCAAGTGGCAGAGTTTAGTCCTCTGTTGATGTTTTAATTTCCCAGAAGAACAAACAAAGTTATTATTGAGTCAGGTGGAGTTGCCCCCACCCTGTGTCCCCAGATGAACTTCCTGTCCCTCCCTATCATCTGTCTGAGAGAGAGGCAGGAAAACATCCCATCCTAACAGCTGCTGAACCCGACCAGAGAAAATGCCTCTCTCAGTCCACATCACAAGAGACTCGCTCACAACCTGAACATGTGAGAGTATAAAGACGTCCTTTGGAGAACTCCAGCAGAGAGACAGTCAGAATCGTCTCTCTTTTTCCCTGCGATAAAGATTTCTATGTGCTTGTTGTTGTTCCTCCTAACGTGACATTTAACCGTGTTGTTAAGGTTATCTCTTGTTTTTTTCATCTTCAACATGCACAAACAGTAAGATAGGAAAGTAAACAAGTGGCTGATTTTAGAATTCCAGGACATCAGACACTTAAACAGACTCAAATATGCTGTAAAATATAACAGCAACATATTTATATTTTGTTTAAAGACAGTCAGTCTGAAAACAGAACAATAAGTCCCTCAAACTGTTGAGTTCAGTCTGTTTACAAAAGTCTCTGTTAAATATAATGGTATGAGTTTGAAAGTGACTTACATGCTAATTTACCAACAGCCTGTAAACTGTTTAATGGTGTAGGCTGGGGTCATGTTAGGCAATATCCAAAGACGTGATTTTTGCCTAATTATTCATTTTATCTAATCATAAAATTGTATATTTTTATATTTCATATTTCTGATCTTTTGATGGTTTTAATATTTTATCTTTATTGTTTTTTAATTTGTCCAACATGCTTTTATTTCCTTTAATTTGTTTGCAGTCATAACTAGTGGTGAAACGGATCATCGTTGATCCGTGATCCGTAGGGATGCCTCTCCACGTGGTCCGCGGATTGGTTGATGCTGACCGCATGTTCAATCCACACTCACTCATCAAGCGCAGCGGTAGTCATGGCAAGTGAAGGAGCAGAGGAACTTGAAAACCCTCCTGCATCTTGTAAGTCACATGTATGGGAGCATTTTGGTTTCCCTGTGAAATACTAGACCACTAGACCAGAGACCGTCAATACGCGGCCCCCCATCCGGCCGCCTATTTGTGGCCCCTGAACTGTTATTCCTTCACTCTGTGTTTTGGTCGGGTCACCGTGTGTTTACCGGGACTTGTCTCCATGGCAACGACACACAGACAGGCTGTTACTGGGTCACTTAGAGTTCCAATGCTGCGAGTGCAATTTTGAACTTCCACTTTCATTTATGGAGCAGTTCACATATTGGCACTGTGCCAGCTGTAGGACCCTAGAATGCATGAAAACGGTGTGTTCACAGTTTGCAGCTCAAAGAAAAGTGGACGGTGAAAATCAGCGATTGAAAGAAGAATGGAGTGAAACTTTTGATGTTCCTCTGTTCCTTCACTTGCCATGCCATGAAATGCAGTGAATGAGGCAGGACTGGGCCCACAGATAGGGTGCTTTGCACATGCAGTACATTTTGAGTTGAATGTTGTTTTTATTTAATGGGCAAAAGTTTACAAATGTTTTACCAAATAAATGGAGGACAAGTTATATTTGTCTTGTCTTCTTTCTTTTTTGCTGATCCGAAAAATGATCCAAGCCGTGACTCAAATTTGTGATATGATTTAAACCGTGAGTTTTTTTATCCATTGCACCCCTAGTCATAACCATTTCATCTTCCTTTTGTATCTCTCTCTCTTCGTCTTGCTCTTACCTCCCTGAGGTAGGCCAATGTAAAAGTTCAGATGTAAACCGTGGACGTGAAAATGAGGAAAAAAAACAAAATTAAATCAACTTAAATTAACATCTAAGTTCTCCGATTACACAGATGTTCTGCTGTGAGCCTCACGTATTACAGGTCTCGTGGTGCAGATGTTGATGACTGTGATGACACTGTTCTGCGTGACTCAAAGTGTGTGACTCAAACATTGTAAAGCTAGAGGTTACTCATGTTCAGAGCAGGAAGTGTCAAATGTATCAGTTACATTATATGGAAAAGAAATGGTTGACAAATTAAATTGACAAACCAACCCAATAAAAACAAAGCTGTTTAAAGTCTGGAGTCAGAGTCAGCCATAAAGCCTAGTAATGGTGCAGAAATACTGTTCAATATTATTTACATGTAGTAAAACTTGAAGTAATGCAAAGACAATGCTGATGGATCAGTGTGCTCAGAAATTAAATTTCTGTGCATTCACTATGGGGAACACTATGGGGATAACACTTGGGGCCTGATCTACTAAGATCCCAAATAACGAGTGCTAATTTGCGTGTGCAAATAATAATTTTGCACGTGTTATTTCTGGGCGTGTTGCGGGTGATCTACTAAGACTGCGTGCGCAAATGATAACGAGTGCAAAAGTGTTGCGGGCCGCCCTATTTTAATGAGGATTTTGCGTGTGCTATCGGCTGTCACCATAGAGAGTTTGAAAGAGCAGAGTGGTCTTAAGCGATAAATGAAGTTTGAAGACATGGAGTTGGAGATCTTTGTGGAGGAGGGAAATAAACACATCGGTGAACTCCAGCAGAGACATCTCAGCGTTAGAAATGCGATTTTGGAGGCCATCTGTGAAACGGTGAATGATGTGAGAAAAAACAGAAGATCTGCCGATGAAATAAACACATCTACTCTACTCCAAAACTCAATCAGTGTTTTGATGGAGTTTAGAGAGCGATTTGATGAGGCTTAGTCTGCCAGTCTTGCTCTAGAAAAGTTAGGCGTCACTTGGATGAAGACAGTCGCCTCACTGTCCCAGGGAGCAACTTTCGGGTGAACGTTTTTAAAGCCTGTCTTGATATCATCATCCAGCAACTGTCCCAAAGATTCACCAGCTTAAATGGAACTGGGAACATGTTTGAGTCAATTCGCCCAAACACACTGCTGCAAGCACGAGATGAGGAGTTACGCAGAGCTGCCTGACGCAGCTCAGTGAGCGCTCATTCTCCAAGTTAAAACTAACTAAAAACCCCTTGATGAGCACGATGGGACAGAATAGACTGAGTGGACATGTCATGTTATTTATTGAGAATGACAGATCAAAGAAAATGGACATACAGCGCATCGTGGACAAGTCCGCGGAGCTTAAGGCTCGTCCAAACAGTGGTGAGTAGGCCGAGTACTTCATATTGATTTTTTGTTTGTATGTGAAGATGTGGGCCGCTGTGCCAATTTGACTAAACTTTATATCTATTGATACAGTGACCTACTGTGCTCTCATTACATGAAAAAGTTAAAGTGGGTGTCAGAATGATGCGGTCGCTATCCGTGGTGCTGAACTGCTTTGAATTTTTGTTGTTTTATTATTATTATTTTGTTCTCTTGGTTTGATTGACTAAAACATGTAGTCATGCTTGTAAGCCCCGCTGTTGTGGGCATGTTGTAAAGCGATGTTATGAAGAGCTTTACAGTGACCGCAGTCATGTGTGCGTCACGCTGTGCCAGTTTGCACCTGCCTTTCAAATGTGCTAAATATAGACGCAAATACAGCGCGCGCTATCTGCTTCAGGTTTGATAGATCACATTGCGTGTGCTAAATGATTACATTTGCATCTCCTCCTCCAAATATTTTGCGCGTTCTGATGATCTACATGTATTCTGCATATTCATGAAGGCAAACACGCTGAATGATTTGCGAGTGCTATTTTGCTCATTTGACAGACGCAATCCCATTTGCTCCCGGTTAGTACGTCAGCTTTGCGCGCGCGCTATCAAGTTTGCACGTGTTTTTATACACGCAAACCTTTAGTAGATCAGGCCCTTGGTGAGCTCCTTCATCTTATAACTGTTTTATCTATTTATTTATTTATTTATTTATTTATTCATTTATTTATTATCTAGTTCAAATTTGAGTCACTTTTATTCTATTTTATTTACATGTACTTATTTATTTTAGTTTATTTTTTTAAGTATAGCATCTTATTTTCTTTTAATTGGTTTAATATTTTAGTGTTTTATCATCTTAGAAATGTATTTTATATTGGTGAGTTTAATTTCCTGTGTTGAGTTTTAACATTTTATGTTTCCTCCAGTGTTTCCTCATTAAGATATCATGAGAGCATTTCCTCAGTTCGTTCAGCAACTTCTTTTTTATTTTTCATTTATTTATTTTATTTTTATTGTTTTTATTACTATTGTTGCATATATTGTGTTCTTAACCTTAGGATTGTGGGGTGGGTTTGGGGTCGGGGCTGGGGGTGGGATCTTTTTCTCTATTTACTCTATTTTCTATTCTATTTTATTTCATGTACAGCACTTTGAGTTACAGTGTCATTGTATGAAAAGCGCTTTATAGATAAAGTCTGATTCATTCATTCATGCGCAATTTAGAGCTACAGAGACACAAACCTGACGAGCCACCAAAGTGAGAAGAGATTTTACCCCAGCCAATGATGTAGTAGAGCTTCATCCTGCGGTCCTCGCTGATGTTGACGGACACCACTTTGCTCCAAAGCAGCAGGCCCTCCACGAGCATCCAGGAAAAGGAGGCCATGAAGAAGAGGTGGAGCAGAGCGGTCACCACGAAGCACGCTGCCTGCAGGGTTCAATAAAAAACACCAAAACAATGACTCTCTGTCCAGGAGGATTCACAACGTCACACAGGTGAGGCAGCTTCAAACATTTGAGCAAGCGTGGGAAGAAAACATCAAGTTTGTCCTGAAATATTAGGATATGTTACAATGTAACAATGGCACAATGTTACAATGTACTTCATATGAATTACTGACGCCAGCCAGGGTGCCTGAATTCAACAGCAGAGCAACAATATGTGGACAACAATAAACTTTAACAATACATACTATATTGAAGAATATGTGAACAGTAAGTCGATATCAAGCAGGCCATTTGACCTTGAGATATTTAGGGCGGTATAAAAGACGATAAGAGATGGAAATAAAAACAAGAGTAGGCCACAGAAAGATAAAACACATCCACAACAACAAAAACATCTTATTTCAGCATCTATCCTGGGGCCGGATCTGATTCTGTCTTGATGTTGATGCAAAGGAAAAAAGACTTATCGAACCATCAAACATAACAAGGACGGAATCTGCCTCGATTCATATGAGAGATGTTTATCAAAGCTACTCTGTCATTTGTCAGTCATTGTACTCCTGAAGAATCCATCTTTCAACCACATAAACAGCTGCAGGAGAGCCCCGCTCTGACAACGGATACAGAAACATTTTCTATTCAGTCAGAATAATAGATCCCTGATGTGAGGAAACATATGAACATGTAGCTTTCAGAGGCTTCATCACGAACCACAGTTTGCTCTCCGTTTCAAAAAGTCTGATATTATTTTTCATGGATGTATTTTGGTGCTTCCATGCCTGTAATAAGAGAGGATAAGATGTGGATTGAGCAGTAAACAGAGAGGGAGTGGGGAGTGACCATAGACTGTATAAAATATGGACGTAGTATCCGTGACGTCACCCATCTGTTCCTGAGAGCTGTTTTGAAGCCAATCGGTGGCGGCCATATTGGAAATGCTGAACTCAACCAGGCAGAGTGTGGCGTAGTGTGAGCCTCCTAGCCAACAGCTATGTGTTCCTGACCGGGGGTCCAGTCAGTCATGTCCTTATTTGGGCAAAAACTCATAATCTTAATATCTTCTTAACCGTCACGTTAGAAAAAATTCACCCCCCATACAGTGTGTGCCGATAGAGAGATTAGCTTCATAGGGCCAAGCCGTTTTTTGAACCAGGCTGTAAACATGTTTATTAATGCTGGAAAGATCGTCTTTTTCCCATTCATGTCTATGTGGTTTCCGGTGTTTCTGCAGCCAGCCTCAAGTGGATTTGCGATGTATTGCAGTTTATAACACTTCCACATGGGCTTCATCGTTTGAGACCGGAGGTTGCTGCTTGGGAGTGACATGCAAGGGAAGTGTTGTAGGTTGGAATTGAACCCTTGCCGCCCACTTGAGGACTATAGCCTCTGTCCAAAACGGCAACGTCCGACCCCGAGAATTGAAGCCAATGCGGAAGTGTTAAAAACGGCAGTTCATCAAGGATCCGCTTGAGGCTGGCTCTGGAAGTACTGGGAACCACATACTGTACACACAAATCCAAAAAAGCCGATCTTTACAGCAGAAATAAACATGCCCTTTAGCTGAGGAGCCAACGGTGCAAAGCTACCATCTGTGGGATTATGACTGAACGCCTCTAAGTCAGATTCCCCCCTAGACGTACATACCATGGCGCCGCAGATCTTCGGTTGGCCCCGGATAACCGGTTTCGGCCTGCGAGTAGCGCCGTTCGTGAGAGGGCTGGGGCGCGGCCAGATGACGGTCGCCCCTCTCCTATCTCGCACCGCATGTTTGAGGAGAACCTGGTGCTAAATGACTTGCAGATTACCTGATTCTGGGTCAGGGTTTTGTACGTAGCAGAGCAGCTCCCCTTGCTGCGATCTATTGATAGTCTGCAATCGATCCAAGTATTTGTTGGCCGTGGGTGCAGGCCCCACGGACCCCCCCCCCAAAAAAAAGGAGAAAAAAGAAAGAAAAAAAAACAAAACATGCCATAGCCATCATCACCACGACTAAATGATCGGACTGATCTGAATAATGCTACACCACTGAGACAAACCAAACATAAGTACAGGAACAGTTTACAGTCTTCAGGATCTGATTTCAGAAAAGAAGATTCATCAGCTGACTTCAAAGATAAAGTAGTGAGTAACTAGAGCACTGATAGAAATGTAGAGGAGTCAAAAGGATGATGTTTGTCTTTCAAATGGATTAAAAGTTATAAGTTCCCTCAAAAAATAATACTCAAGTAAAGAACAGATACTCAAAACATGTACTTAAGATCAGTAGTCAAGTAAATTTACTTTGTTACTGTCCAACACTGGCTAAGACTAATAATTCTTATCTCATAAAGCACCAATTAAACCAGAGAGCCCGGAGCCGAAACACCGGTGACCCAGGTGCAGCTCAGCAGACCAAGGGTTCATTTAAAATCACCACCAGCTCCACAATCTGTTAGCCAGGAGGGACTAAACAGACTGATTGTAAGGTATGTTGTTGAAGACTGTTGAAGACGTGCCTCACATATCAACTGTTGAGTCTGCTGTTTTCAGAGAAATGCTTAGCAAAACACCTCTGAGACGAGAGGACATTAAAGATGGGGTTGGTAGTCTCGGGAAAACTAGCATGAATTTGAATGTAGCATCTACTCATGACTCTGTCTAACCCCTCCCCTCCTCCCCTCGGAGCTCCCCTAAAACGACGCCCCCCCGCTCACATGCACGAGCGCCGCTGACTGGCGACCATATGATGGTGACTGATTCAAAACCGGTCCTCACCAAAATATTATCATAGTGAAAGTTAAAAACACAAACAAACATGGCTGCTGTTAGTACTCACAACTGTCATGCTAGCATCATCCAGTTGTTCTGGTGACACGATATCAGGAGAAAAGTTATAACACATATATAATACTGTAACAGCTCTACTGTTTGTTGAACATGTTCAGTGTAGATGCTCTTAATTCCTACAGTGTTGACAGTCAGTGAAGGCATCAGGAGAGGTGGAGAGTGTGCGAGTGGGAGAGAGGAGAGACAAGAGGAGAAGTTCTTCATTCATTCAAACATTGATTGTTGTTTTGTTGGTTGGCGTGATCACGGCCGACAGTGACCGGTTATTAAAGATCAACGTGTTCACCAATCGGCTCGTCATCCCTACAGCATCCGTCCGGACGGACGCTACAGTACATATACATTTTCTGTAGGACTTACTGAACGTCATTAATTCTTTTGCTTATCAGAGTCCCCGTGGTGAGAGCTCTTTAGACTCTGATCCGGACTACAGTCCTGAGCAAAGCACCTCATCGGGTCAGAGGGGACAGACCGGGGGTGTGACAGAGTCAGAGGAAGCAGAAGCAGAGGCAGGGGACGGGGACTCGGAGTGAATGCCGGGGAAATGTACAAGCAGGAGGCGGGCAGAACGGCAGGACGGGGTTTGATTGGTTTAAAATTTTGGGACCCAAAAACGGTGATTGGTTGTTGTTTTCCCAGGTTTACTCCGGCTGTAGAGAGCAGCTTTACTCTGGTCTTTTTTAAGAACACATTATGTATTGATTGCCATCAGGACATAAAGATCATTTTAACCAGTATGACAAAAAGTGGATCTAAATCTGACTACCAACCCCAGCTTTAATAAGAGCAACTTTATGTATATCACAAATGTTAACAAGGCAACTGATGTATTTAAGTGCCATCAACAATAGTGCACGAGTAGCATCAACACTAGAATGTAAATCCTCTAATAAGAGATATTTCACTTGAAGCCAGGCGTCTTCTTATAGCTGGGATCACGTCTTGACTGCACTTTATTCTGTCTATACTACACTGGATGAAGAGGGAAAGTCCTTCTTGTTTTATTGGAGACTTGATTCATGACAGATGTGACACAAATTTCATATATAATAACCTCCTTACTTCTTGGAGCGAGCAAACACAAAGCAGCTCATTTAAAGAAATGAAAATAATGCATCCTGTATGAGTATGTATGTGCAAGATGAACAGTAGCCAATAAAAATGCTTGTTGTTAAAGAAACATTAGCAATCTTCATGTACAGATATGTGATTTTTAGGACACGCAGAGGAAGAGTTGATGTTATGATCACTGAGGAGTTTCAGCCTGATGACACAAATACTCTAGAGTGATTACCACCAACTCTCAGCAGGTGGTAAAAATGTCATTTTAACTGCTCTGGGTGTTTTTAAAAGAAAAGACTGACCTTTTTAATCAAGCTTTTAATTCTGAGTCATTTCTTTTTAGCACTGGACTGCATTATTTCAGTTATTACCATTGTTTTAGCATCATTTTATGTTAATTCATCTTATTTTTCTGGTATTTATCTGATTTTATTTCATAGATTTAGTGTAATGGTTTCATTTTATTTTTATTTGATTCTGGTATGTATCTGATTTTATTTGAGTGATTTTATTGTAATGAAGTATAATTTTTCTGGCATTTATCATGTTTTATTTATTGGTTTATTGTAATGATTTTATTTTATTTCATTTTTCTGGTATTAATCTGATTTTAATGTATTGATTTTTTTTAATGGTTTTATTTCTATTTGATTTGATTTTTCTGGGATTGATCCGATTATATTCTATTTCTTTATTGTAATGATTAACTTTTATTTCATTTTTGGCATTGATATGTTTTTATTTTATGAATTTATTGTAATTGTTCTATTTTGCTGTAATTTATGTAATTATATTCTACATTCTTCTAACTTTTATTTTATTTTTGGTATAGATCTGTTTTTATTTTATTGTTTTAATTTATTTTTTCTGGTATTGATCTAATTTCATTTTATTGATGTATCATAAAGTTTTTATTTATATTTCATTTTATTTTTCTGGTATTAATCAAATTTTATTTTATTGATGTATTATAATGATTTCCTTTTTTTTTTTCTGGAATTGATCTGATTTCATTTTATTGATGTATCGTAAAGTTTTTATTTTTATTGTTTTAATTAATTTTTTTCTGGTATTGATCTAATTTCATTTTATTGATGTATCATAAAGTTTTTATTTTCTATTTAATTTTATTTTTCTGGTATTAATCAAATTGTATTTTATTGATGTATTATAATGATTTCATTTTCATTTTATTTTATTTTTCTGGAATTGATCTGATTTTGTTTTATTGTTTCATTGTAATTATCTTATTTTATTTTTCTGCTATTTATCTAATTTTATTCTATCTACTTTATTTTTTATTTTTCTGTCTCTCTTCTTTCATTAAGCACTTTGGGCCGCATGTTTGAATGTATGAAAGGTGCTACATAAATCAAAATGATTTGAGAACTGTGGGGGGCTGTTAGCACTAATGTTTGTGAAGTAGATGTTTTTCATGATGAGGCTGGCTTGCATAGAAAGGGCATATTTTACTCCACATGAATATATAACGCCTTACTCTAATGTATGCAAACAACACCGGCGCACAGAGACGCTATATGGTCAACTGTTTGATTTCTGGAGCATATAACCCTTTCTGTGTACTTTGTGAGTTAGCATTAGTAGGTGCAAAAAGCCTTTAGTGAATCAGGCCCTCACTTTGCACTAAAATATGAACACATTAACGTCTCAGACTTCTTATTTCATTTACTGTTACACACTTCAGATTATAAACAAATAAGTCTCACCTCATTGGCTGATGCCCAGTCACTGCACATCAGCAGCAGCTCAGCGATGCCAAGAGCAGCAATCAGGTTCTTATGAACGGTGGTCCGGTCTGATTTAGGGACACTGCACATTCACACACAAAAATACAAACACATACATACAGAGACAGACAGACAGACAGACAGACAGACACACCAAAATGAATAATTTGAGAAAAGATCTAACATTAGTTGTAATGATTTCCTCAAAAATCTTTTACTCTGCTGCTGTTGACATATCTGCGGAGCACAGTGTTCTGTTTTTTCCTCTATTTACTGAAGTGAATCTGGCAGGGTTTTATGAAATGCTTTTCACCCTCTGCGCTTTGCAGAGTGCACTCTGTGATGTTTGTGACTCACCCCACAGCGATGAAGAGGATGAAGGTGAAGAGGAGGCCACACAGAGACACTCCACAGCCGATGAACGTCAGCACCTGTAGAGCTTTTTCGTTCTCCGGGCTCCTCTGAGACACACAGACACAGACACACACACAGACAAACACAGACACACACAAACCCCGCACATACGTGAGCTGTAAATAGCAGCACAAACTGCAATATGAAAGCTCGCACAGAAATACTGAGTTATAATTGGGGAGAGGGATTTTACCTGCGCTTCATAAACCTGAAGCAGCAAAGCGAAGTTGGTGGTGTGGTTGCAGAAGCACACAGTGTGTCCATATTGTTTGGACACTACCTCACAGCCTTTCGTGTTCCACCACCCACCTGCCTCTGGGCTACACACAAACAGCACATACTGACATATCTACATACACACAGGAATGTCAGGAATGAAAATACCCTCCTATCTCTGGGTATGGCAGCATTAATCAGATTTTTAAAATGAAACAGGTAAGATAACTGTGGTATTACAGAGGAATCCGAGTCCTTCAAAATGCCTTTCTGTGTGGTACTTACGTGAGCTCAAAATCCCAGAAGGCACACACTGGATCATAAATCGTATCAGTGGGATTCTGTGGGAAACACATTATATGTCATGAATTTTGATATTTAATCAGTAATTTAAAAAAACAGTTGGGGATGTCACTGATTTCAAAAAAGGGTCGTCTCCACATGTTGTGCTGACCTGCACTCGGTGCTGGAGCTGGAAGCGTACGGCTGTGCTGACCAGCTGGTCGTCTCCCAGCACTGTGGTGGAAATCACAGAGGAGCCTAGGACAGTGCCCAGATACCTTTAATGCAATCACAGACACATGTTCATTACAACATGGACACAAATACTCACATTCAGAGCTGTTTATAGATTATCCCATATTAAGCTCAGTCTGATATATACACTACCAGTCAATAGTTTGGAAACACCTTCTCATTCAAGGGCTTGTATTTATTGTAATTATTGTAAACACTGTAGATTAATACTGAAGACATCTAAACTATGAAAGAACATATATGGAATTATTTAATTTTTTAAAAAGTGTTAAACAAAGCAGAATCTGTTTTATATTTTAGATTCTGTAAAGTAGCCCCCTTTTTCCTTCATGACAGCTTTGCACACTCTTGGTATTCTCTCAGTCTGCTTCATGAAGTGGTCTCCTGGAATGGTTTCTCATGAACATGAGCCTTGTCAAGAGTTCATTTGTAGAATGACTTGCCTTCTTAATGTGTTTGAGACCATCAGTTGTGTTGTTCAGAGGTAGGGTTAGTACACAATGGATAGCCCTATTTGACTACTGTTGTAATCAAGATTATGGCAAAACCAGATTATTTCATAGTTTTGATGTCTTCAGTATTAATCTACAATGTTGAAAATAATTGAAATAAATGAAACCCATTGAATGAGAAGGTGTGTCCAAACTTTTGACTGGTAGTAGGTCACAGTTTAACAGTAGATAGTAAAATACTCTGAGGCTTCACTTTGGCTTACTTTCACAGAATCAATCTTTATTTATATAGCGCCAAATCCCAACAAATGTTCTCCTCAGACTCTTTCCAAACAGAGCAGGTCTAGACCGTACTCTATGTTCTATTATTAACAAAGACCCAACATCAAGACCGGATCAGATCCAGTCCCATCTTTCAGACAGGACTCAGTCTGATCTCATCTTAATCCACCATGAGCAGAGCACTTTGCAGCATTTAGCAAGTTACAGTGGCAAGGACAAACTTCCTTTAACAGGCAGAAACCTCCAGCAGGACCAGACTCATGTTAGACACACATCTGCTGAGACCGGATGAGCTTGAAAAAGTAATCTATTTTCTTGTCATTCACTTCCACTTCACAGGCCTTGGGGATTGGCAAAACAGCTTCATGATGAAGATGTGTGAAAAGTAAGATGAAAACTTTTTCAGGTCTGATGAGAAAAACTAATAATTTTTGAAATGATTTTTTGACAAAAGGTCAGATCGACCATTTCTGATGCATTCCAGGGAGAAATATTCTATTAAGACCCAGCTGCAGGCAGATCTACAGAAGAGGATTGGAAGGGTAATTTTTTTTATGATAGGCCAGTGAAAAAGAATATCCTTTCCTCTGACATAACAAAACAAATTCTGACTTTAAAATAAAAATTCTGACTTAATGTCAAAATTACGAGATTAAAGTCAGAAATCTGAGATTAAATAAAAATCCTGACTTTTTGTCAGAATCGTGACTTTAATGTTAAAATTTGACTTTGTAGAATTTTGACTGAGTAGACTTACCTACTTTTGATTGGAAGTACAATAGAACACTTCCTGTGCAGACAATAAAATCTCCTGGGGATAGATTCAGATGTTTTGAATAGGATCTGTATAAAGGTATGAAGTTATGTGTACATAAATAAAAAATATAAAATTATTGGATGATAAATAATAATAGAGCGTTTATCTACCTAATATTATGACACCTAGAGAATATTAATTGTTATGTTTTAACCTACTAAATGAGCAGAGAGCCGTCTAAAAGTTGAATATTTAAATAAAATAAATCTATATCTTTTGTACATAGCTAACTCTAACTATTTTAAACTTCTGTATATACTTTATTATTATTTGATCAGGGCCCGAGCACTGCCACGCAGTGGCGGCGAAGGCCCTATTGAAACCCTAAGGATTCTTATTATTATTCTTCCGCCTAAGAGATCGCAATTTTGGAACCCTGAACATGAATGAAGCGCGCACATTTTTGCACACTCATCAAGCCTGGTGAAAATTGCAAGTTATTATAGGTCTCGCAAAAAAATTCTCAGTAGCGCCCCCTAGAGGTAAACCTCCCCCCTACCCATAGAGTTATTTTGAGCTACATGCATGAAAAGTAATACGCATATTCATGGTATCAGGACGCACAAAAAAGTCTCATGCACCCATATCCGAAACTCAACAGGAAGAGCGCCACCTAGTTTTGAACATGAAAAATGGGGCAGAAAGGCGTCCAAAAAAGGGGGCATACTTTCGCTATCTCCTCCTAGGGCTTTCCTCTGATTCAGTCTAAACTAGGCACATTCAACAGTAGGCACATTGACGATAAAAAATCATTAAAGGAATTCCGTTCAGACTAAAATTGTGGGCGTGGCAGACTTTGAGGCGGTGCAGCTTTGAATGTGAAGAATGACGCCCAGATAAGGGTGCATACTTTTGAGAGCTCCTCCTAGGGGTTTTCTCCAATTCAGTCAAAACAAGGCACATTCTATAGCAGACACATTGACGATCCATATTCATGGTATCAGGACGCACAAAAAAGTCTCATGCACCCATATCCGAAACTCAACAGGAAGAGCGCCACCTAGTTTTGAACATGAAAAATGGGGCAGAAAGGCGTCCAAACAAGGGTGCATACTTTCACTATCTCCTCCTAGGGCTTTTCTCCGATTCAGTCTAAACTAGGCACATTCAATAGAAGGCACATTGGCGATTAAAAATCATTAAAGGAATTCCGTTCAGACTAAAATTGTGGGCGTGGCAGACTTTGAGGCGGTGCAGCTTTGAATGTGAAGAATGACGCCCAGATAAGGGTGCATACTTTTGAGGGCTCCTCCAAGGGGTTTTCTCCAATTCAGTCAAAACAAGGCACATTCTATAGCAGACACATTGACGATCCATATTCATGGTATCAGGACGCACAAAAAAGTCTCATGCACCCATATCCGAAACTCAACAGGAAGAGCGCCACCTAGTTTTGAACATGAAAAATGGGGCAGAAAGGCGTCCAAACAAGGGTGCATACTTTCGCTATCTCCTCCTAGGGCTTTTCTCCGATTCAGTCTAAACTAGGCACATTCAATAGTAGGCACATTGACGATTAAAAATCATTAAAGGAATTCCGTTCAGACTAAAATTGTGGGCGTGGCAGACTTTGAGGCGGTGCAGCTTTGAATGTGAAGAATGACGCCCAGATAAGGGTGCATACTTTTGAGGGCTCCTCCTAGGGGTTTCCTCCAATTCAGTCAAAACAAGGCACATTCTATAGCAGACACATGGACGATCCAACATTATTAGAGGCATTCTCTTCTGATTAAAATTGTGGGCGTGGCACACTGTCAGGTTTGGAGGTTTTCTTGGCAATCTGCCAAAAACTTGGAACACTAGCACCACCTAAGGGACACAGGCGGTATATACTCTCAGATCTTGCTTTGCTTATATCAGGCGGTGGTTTACATGTGGCGGTGGCTCATATAGGCGGCGGCTGCAGGTGTGCGAGGGCCCGTTCATCGCTGCTTGCTGCTTTAATTATTGTTATTATTATTCTATTTTATTTGTTTCTATTAATATTTTGCCTTTTTTCATCCTCTGTATAAGAGCATTCTGTAATAACTTTAATCCCCCCCCCCCCAGGATAAATAAAGTATTTCTGATTCTGATTCTGAGATACCACCGTCTGAAATTCACCAAAGGGGCCCGCCACATGAAACAGTAATGATGATATAGCTAATCTATTTACTAGATAAATTTGATAAGACATGAACTGAACTCTCAGACATCTGTATGTTTGGTAGCATGCAGTATATCATGCTTTAAAAATAAATGGAGGGCCTTTGTTATTACATTTTTAGGAAGATAATATAATCTAACAGTGTGATCATCATTTGATTCAGCAGTGTTTGAGTCCATGAGCCATTTGCAGTCTGTTCTGCAATACACGCCACACAGTGACAGGCTCAGTGATAAAGAAGCATACACTGCTAGCTCCACTTCTGCCTGTTTGTTACCTCTGGCTGCCGTCAGTGACAGTAGGAACCATGGTGATGTTCTCGTCAGGATTGAAAAGAGGCCGCAGAGAGCCGTACCACGTGTTAACCAACGTGAGCCTGTGGAAGCCTGCAATTTCAACACAAGAAGAGGCTTTTCAGATTGTGCCAGACAAGCCAGTCAAATAAAACACGGAGAGAAATGTAGTTCATTTAGGATCACTTATTGTTCATAATGAATAGTTGTTGCAAAACCCAACAATGTGCCTCTATCTGCATTTCACTGTAAGACCTTGGGAGTGTAAGTAGGTGAATGCATGCACATTCACAAGTCTGCCGTTAGTGCATTGGAAGGCTATGGTTAATAAAATGCGTCTTCTCTCTTGGCAAACTCTTAGCGTTGTGCTGCACAGGTTTGAATAAATAATTTCTGGAGGACGATTGGATCTTGCAGCATTTTCCTACCATTGTTAAGGAGATCCTGTAGCTTCTGATGTGGGATTGAAATGCAGTCTACGTTGGTGTGTTTCTCCGTCTCAGGGCCACAGAAGCTCGAACCTTTGGATCCCTCCTGGAGCCTCTGCTGCTGCACCTCCAGCTCTGAGAGAGAAAGGACAACAAAAGGTGCATTTGACCAAGAGTTCTGGGATCTTTTAGCCCCCAGAACTACTTTACCTGGAACTAAAAGGTTCCTGTCCCCACGATTGTTGTCTGCGTTTCAACTGTGGGCTGAAGTCCCGGGTAGATTGTGCAAATCAGGCCAGTGACGTATGGAGACAAAAATAAATTAATGCACTACACCACCAGACCAGTAGAGGGCAGTAAAACAAAGACAATGACACCATAGAAGCAGACGGACTGGCAGGCATCATCTGGAGCAACACAACAGTTAGCCTGTTAGCATGAAGAGACTCAGCTGGTGCTGTTTTAGATTGTGCTATATTTCATCACAGATGGATTCACTGAATCAACACGTGAGAGGAGATAAGCGCGAGTAGCAAAGACGTTTCAACACGGCTCTAAAATCCTTTTGAACTCAAAAAGCCGTGGCAGAGATCGGCCGGTGTTTTGGTTTAAACAGCGACCCTGTTAACTGGAGACTCTCAACCGGATGCATCCCTCATAAACGTCTTTAGACGATCACTAAATATCTGATGAGGATATTTTGAAATCTTAATAAAAACTAAACTAGTTTGCATTCCCAGGAACTCCCTCTGTGTTTCAACAGCTGTGTAAACTCCACAAACACTGACACGTTCAGCTGAAGGTCTCCAGTTTACAGGGTCACTTTTAAAACCGGAACACCGGGAGAGACGCATTCACGGTGGGCTGAGAGAAGACTACTGTTACAAGCTGCTAAATCAAGAGAATCACAGCTTCTTCTTTTGAAAAGTACACACACATACAAAAAAGATAGAACAAATAAAAACTAATGAAAGAAAGAGAAATCAAGTGAATCACAGATGTGTGTGATGTTATTGTGGACGGAGGGAGGAATAAAAACACTGAGGTTAATCTACCAACCAGACACATTCAGCATTGCAGGCCCCACCCCCTGAAAGTCCCGGGACCTTTGAAAAGTACTACCCCCCTAGCAGAGGCTTTTTAGGGGGGGGATTATCTACCCCTGAACTAAATTTAGACCCTGGGTCCACCGGTGAAATATCGCCTAAAGGACAGATTTACAGAGCACATGTATCTGCAGAAAGAAAGCAGACTTCCTCATCAATCGATTTCTGACTGTTCTCTCTCTGTCAGCAGGTTTAGATATTCTCATGATGGATGCACATTAAAACACAAGCTCCTCTTTTCTGTTGCCTTTCTCTCCTTCCATTCATAGACTCTTTAATAACCGCGCTGTCAAAAACAAGAGTAATAGTTTGAATTTCAATAAGAATTGATTAACCTGAGCAGGAACAGTGTTACCATGGCAACTTAAGCATAATTCTGCCGGGTTGTGTGAAGGCAGGGTTTTATTTTATCTCAGGAATCTACTTGAGATTTTTCTTCACGGGGGAACAAAGGCGGGTAAGAAAAAAAAAGTAGTCTTAAGAAGTTCCAAGAGTGAATCTTCACAACACAAGAGGACAGTTCATGATGTGGTAAGTCAGACTTCATTATCTGTAAAGTTCTTCTCAAATCCTGACTAAAAATAAGTTGAATCAGACAAAAAAATCACAGACAATCGGTTGACTCTGAGGAGCGTGATGCATCAACAATTCTATCGGATTAGTGTTGACCTAATGTTGAGGTCGAAAGCTGAGGCGGAGAAAGAAAGTGTTACTTATGCAACACGAGTCCTGTAGTCTTGATGTACTCAGGATATTACACAGTGATGGATGTAAACAACAAACTGTGAGGTAAATCATGTTCCTGTTGACCTTCATTTATTCTCTCAAAGTCTGACTGACCTGCTGGTTTGTTTACAACCACTCTGATTGTCTGCTGCCTGATTGGCTGATGTTCTTCACCCATACTTGACATTACTCTGACCAGCGAATCCTTAAAGGAACACTAGGAATGTTTTCTATGAAGTTTTTTTTGTATTTTTTATATTTTTAATTCTTTGACTGTGTCGTTTTTTGAGTTCTTATTTGAGATAATTCATTTTATTATTTTTTATAAGCTTCTTACACAACCGGAGGATAAGTAAAAAAGCTGTGTAATAATTATAATTAGCAGGGCGCTGACTTAGCATAGTGGTTAAGTTGTGCGCCCATGTTGTGGGTGGCCTGGGTTCGGATCCCAACCTGCGAGATCCTTCCCGCATGTCATCCCCCCACTTCAGGGCGTAAACCCAAGCGCCAATGGTGGGTAAGAAATGAGTTTGGTGTGTAAAATAAAAAACACACACCCGCCAGTGGCCGATGGAGGTTTTGTTTTCATACTTTCGCCCATTTCTGCTGACTGTCGGGCTATTTTGACCCTCGCGGCGCACTGTACTTGTGTTGTGCTTTGGAACGTCGGGAACGGCGTGACGTCAGCTACTGGAATTCTATTCATTCCCTTTGTTTGAAGAAGCACGGCGGGAAGAGCATTTTGAGGAAGATGTGGCGACACATTCCTGGCGTGAAGCCACCACAAACAAAAAGGATAAACAAAGAGGCAGGAGACCATCGAGAAGAGGAACAGACAGCTAAACGGAGTAATATCACTACATGACGTTGGTAAATTAATGAGGCTGGCAAACCTCGGTCCTGGCTGACCTAGTGATGTTTAAGTTGGATTTTTATAATACAAACGCATGGTTATTATTTTAAAGGTGACAATTTATGCTCTTTTTCATCAAAATATTTTGGTCTAAGAGGTCCCCAAAACATGTCTTTAAAGTTTATTACTCAAAAAAACACTTTGAAATCAGATTTTGGTCTGCCTGTAAACCCCTCGTTTTCAGCCCTGCTCAGAACAGGCTGTTTTCTGTGTCTGTACCTTTAAATGAGAATGAGTTCTCTAACCCCGCCCCCTCAGGAAGTGGATGCACGTTGATCTAATGTTTACATGTTAAGCGACTTTGAGTATTAAGAAAAGCGCTATATAAATTCTATGAATTATTATTATTATTATTATCATTATTATTTATGTTGGCTGCTCACAGACCCGCATTACTTCAACCCTCTGAATCTGATCCAGAATCTGATCCTGACGGAGAGGCGCCTGCAGCAGGACCTTTCTGAACCATTGGACACAGATTCTGTGTTTCTTGTTGTTTTATTTGTCAGCATGTCGATGTGTGTCTTGGTACACAGCTACGAACATGTAGCTATGTGGCTATGCTAACTAGCGCTAGCACTTTTCCATGAAAAATAAAAATCATCCACTAGATCTTCAAATCTGCAGACGTGGGGAGCAAAACAGACCTTTGTGTTTATTAAGACAGCCTACAACTAGCATGCCTCCCTCCTAAGCTCCTTGTTAGCACACATGTGTGCAGGGAAAGGTTATTTTTTACAGAAAGGTGGAGAAATCAGAACAGGGGCAGAATGGATTCTTTTCATTTTCAGGGGGTTTGTAGACATGCCAGGGACACATATTTCAGGTAGAGAACCATGAAAAAGTCAATTTTGCATGATATGTCACCTTTAAATCCAATTAGGCATGATTTTTCTATTTGGCCGGTGAATAATATTTTTGTCCGGTACATTTTTGGAGGTCAATAGCCAATGGCAGATGAGGTAAAAAGTTAATTTTACGCCCTACCTCACTTTTCCTACACTCTCCACTGTCCTCTCCTCCATAAAATAAAGGTGTAAAAGCCCCAAAAACACAACTTAAATAGTAATAATAAAAATTATCGTTAGCAAAATCTAGTCAAAACACAGTTTTGAAGATATTCTTAATAACCAGTGCTGCCTCTCCCTGCACACACAGAGAGCGCAAGGCCCCCTCATCCACTCATGTCGGGGCCTCATGTTTCCACAAGCTAGCTTCCTACTTCTCAGGTTAGTGTCTGCTATATGACAAATATCTCTACGGTAATGAACATTCAGTGTTTTCCACACAAAGACTTAACCTTGACGTTGATCACTCTCAGGATGTCTGAGTACTTTTGGTAGTGAATATATTCATGCATTTTCTCAGGTATGGCACTGTTCTTAATCAATCAATTAACGTGCGCTGTCTGCTCACTCTGCTCCTCTTCACAGTGACACACACACACACACACATACGCACACACACACGCACACACACACTGTGACACCCACGCACATGCTGTGACCATATATGGCCTATGGCTGTGTGGTCTAAGTGGTCTAAGTGGTTTATGGCAATTTGGCTTTGATTGTTTTGATACTTTGTGTTCAAATCAGAATGATTGTAATGTTTTTAGATGATGCATTGAATCATAGAGCTGATGCACTAAATCATCAGACACACACAATGAGGGAGACACCGAGAGAGGCGAGGCAGACTGTGTGTGTGTATGAAGAGAGGAGAGCTGTGTGTGTTTGTTTGTGCTGGATGGATTAAGCTGAGCGGGGATCGATGATGAACTCTTATGTGTGATTTTTTTTTTTTTTTTCAGGTTTTAATTTCATTTATGGAAGGAAAAAAAGAACTTGATGCTTACTAGGGTTTTCTTTAAGGCTGAAAATTTATAATGATAATAATAATGTATTATTTTTAAAGGCGCCTTTCTTAGCACTCAAGGTCACCGTACAGGGCAGAGTTTAAAAAAGGAACAATCTACAATTAGGCTGTTAAAATTGACAAGGCATGATACTAAGTAATTTATAGGGATGCACCGATCCCACTTTTTAGGTCTCAATACTGATATCGATACCTGGGCTTTGGTATCTGCTGATCCGATCCAGGTATTGATTTAACAATCTCTATTCCTTAACGAGAGCATAGAATCATGCTTTGGCAACTTCAGACTTTTCTGACTTTGTAAACCAAAATAAAATAAACATTTTTAAACTGACAGCATCATTATTCAAGAGATTATAAATGTGTAAGAGGGTCATTGACAAAGAAGAGTATTTCCAGAATGGTCGCAATGCGTATTTTTGTGTCTGGAATAATGTGTTCTAACAAGGTTTGTACGTTGAACAGTGTTTTTTTTTTACCCTTTTCTTAACTTGAACACCCAAAAAATGTCAGGTGGCGCAACCAGGTATTTGTCAAAATATATGTACTTTCCTATCATTTATTCTAACTGAAAGTTTTAGGAAGTATCCCTTAGAGTGGTTACAGTGCTTTACACATTTGTATTTTGTGAGTATATTTTTTATTTACAATATATTAGGATTTTTGCATTCTATTGTTACCGTCCACCTATACATTGATAAAAGCTTTTCTATTATTATTTAGGAGACATCTACAAACCTTTTAAATCAGCCATGAAACTTAGTAAGGTCCTCTGAATGTATTCATATGTTGAAGTCCATTATAACTCCTTACTTTCAAAATAAAAGCTCCATGAGTACGGTGGTGCCACCCTGACATTTGAGAACATGCAAATTCCCGGACAAAAGTTTTAAATAATCTTAGATGCCTTTAAACTATTGATATTTATGAAATGATGTTTATTTTAAAGCTTTTATATGTAAAATCATTCCATGGTGTTTTAATTTGAATTTATATGTATTATTAAAATACATTTTTATAGTGTTTTAAGTCAGTTCACTTGCTCGGACGGTTGCGCCACCTGACATTTTCTGGGTTTGAGATACTTCAAAATAAAATAAATCTCAATATTTGAATGTACTGAAATTGTATTCAAAATAAGCAGGTTTTATAGAATCAATTGATGTATGTCTTAATAAGAACTAATTATTTCAAAAGAAAATAATGGATTCGGACACAAAAATATGCACGTCATGTCAATGACCCACCAGCAGTTTGGTGAGTTAATCTTCATAACCAACAGACATTACAATTCAACTGTAAACCTCAGCAGTGGATAAGAGGAATTAAATATTCTGTATAAAAAAAATGCTTCAAATGAGAAAATAAAAAAATATGTCAACATAGTGTTTCCATAGAGTGTGTCCCAAAGAATGACAGTGTACCTGTGGCTGGGATTAAAATCATTGAATACATTATTACTCTGCCCAGTTTTGCCCTTACTGTTTCCCTTCTCCACGTCTGGTATTGTGACAATGGCTTCGGAAGTACCGGAAACCACATACACACCAATTCAAAGGAGCCGATCCTTACAGCAGAAATAAACATGTTTACAGCCTGGTACAAAAAAACGAGTGTAGTCTGGATAGCTCACTTCCCTATCAGCACACACTGTACAGGGGGTGAATTTTTTCATAACACAGCAATTTCAAAGATATTGAGATTACAAGTTTTCCATAACAAAAGGCACAGCTGACTTGATTAACAGGCGGGAACACTGTAGCTGTTAGCAAAGAGGCTCAAACCCCGCCTCTTTACCTCACACTCGCTCGACAGCAGTTAGGTTGAGTTCAACATTTCCATTATGGCTGCCGCCGCCGATTGGCCTCAAAACAGCGCTCCAGAAACAGATGGGTGACGTCACGGATACTACGTCCATTATTTATACATTCTATGATTAATACAAATATCCAACCTACCATGCTTTTGCAGGAGGGTAATAAATAAGTGGATTATGACAAAGATCTGGAAGCTGTTTCATAAAGTGATATGTAACCTTTTGTCACATTTTGCTGCCAGACCTCCAGAAGAGGTTTGATGGACCCTGACCTTGTTGTATAATCATTCCTTTGTTGTATTTCTTTGAGATGTGTGTGTGTGTGCGTGCATGTGCGACTCACTGATGTTGGGGCTGTGAATGGTCAGGTGATCTGTCTCTGCCATCAGACGAGGGCTCAGGCTGGTCACCATCCGGTCGATGCTGTTGACCACGTCCATGGGGCCGTTCACCACCTGAAACACACGGAGCACCGGCATCTCAGCAGCAGCAGCAGCCACACTCCCCCAGCCTGCCTCGCTGAGCACGCATTAAAAGGTGAAGAGGTACATTTCAAAATGACCATTCAAATGCCACATAATTTCCGAATGCTCTCAGCGCCTCTAACTGTTTGCAGGAGTCCACACACACTCTGGGTGAAAAGGGCACACACAGTTCAATGGATCGGCCTATAATGGGGGGTACAATCGTGGACTCTTTCATTGTCTGTTTTGAAACCCCTCGCTCTGAATTCAATATCTCAGTCTAAGAGCCGAGCCTTGGAGGGAGAGCCGGGAGCAGAGCGAGGGGAGGCTTCGTGGATGAGTACAGCCGCAGCTTTTTTCAGAGTGTTGTTCATCCATTGAGTCTGGGCTGAGTTGGCCTTGGAGTGCTGAGAGGCCTGAAGGGGGAGGGGGGGGCAAACGCTGAGAGAAGCACAACACTTGTCATAAGTTGCACACATCAATAGCGGAGCGACGGAGAGGAACAAAAACAGACTGGGTGCGGTAATCGAGTTTGGAGGGAACGCGACGCTCAGACGGTGGAGAGCGTGGTTTCCTCTCGTAAAGCTTTTTTATTCAACATGTATGGAGGCTGCTTCAATATCCGACAGCTCTGCTCAGATATACTCTCTGCAACTTTACGTTATGATGAGGAGCGGAACGAGTGTACAATCTGAAGAAGCACACTGCCCTCTACTGCTTCAGAGCTTAAACAACATATCTATCTATCTATCTATCTATCTATCTATCTATCTATCTATCTATGAGCAGCATGAAAAACCTTCTTTTCAACAAGCAGAAACCTTGAGCAGAACCAGACTCATGGTTTAACAGCCATCTGCTGTGACTGAATCCGAGGGTAGTGGTCTTGAGTTCCATTATGGATGACGCACGGATTATAAGAGGTGCCTGCTTCTGTCAGCAAGACCAAACCGCAGCAGGTTGGAGCACTTGCGTCTCCCTCACCGTGACATCCCTCCATGAACACTGATCAGCCATAACATCTGCCCAATATGATGTAGGCCCCCCCTTTCTGCAGGTCGGCCTGACCAGATGAGACCTGGACTCCTCTCTGAAGGTGTGCTGTGTTATCTGGCACCAAGATGTTAGCAGAGATCATTGAAGCCCTGGAAGCTGTGGAGTGGATAATTTCCATTGTCCAGCAAATCCCACAGATGCTAGATTGGATTGAGATCTGGGTAGTTTGGAGACCAAGTTAACACCTTAAAGTCCAGTTCTGATGCTCACATGCTCATTATGGGAGCTTCCAGGGATCAGCGTGGGCACCCTGACTGGTCTACCCTTACACAGTCTCATACACAACAAACTGTGATCTCTGTGTGCTCTGACTCCTTTCTATCAGAACCACTTCTTCAGCAGTTTGAGCTCCAGTAGCTCTTCTGGTGGATCACCCTTCCCTCCCCATACACATCAATGAGCCTTAGCCACCCACGGCCCTGTCACTAGTTTGCTGGTTTTTCTTCCTTGGACCACGTTTGGTAGGTACTGACCCCTGCAGACCGGGATAACAGGAGCTGCCGCTTCCAGTTGTCTACCCATCACAGTGTGGTCCTTTGCAAAGTCTCTCACACTCAACCATTCCTCCTGCTTCATCACCTTCAAGGACAACAGGTTCATTAGCCACCTTACATACCCCGCTCACTGACAGGTGACTCAGTGAAGAAATAATCAATATTATTCATTTCACCTGAGAGTTGTCATAGTTTTATGGCTGATCTGTGTTTGTTTGAGCAGCATGTTTCAGTAGTACAGGCAAAAGCACTGAATCCCCCATCAGGGATGATTAAAGCAGGGTTTGCGTCAGGGGGGGTCCTTCGTTGATTGACAAGTTTTATCAAGGCTTCCCTGCAGTCGACAGATGCAGAGCAAAGTGTATCCACCTTCTCCTCCAGTTACAGTCCACTCTTCTTTCATGGTCTTCCATAAAACAAGACAGCAAAGACCAAAATAATAGACCAGCCTTTGAATTACACTACCAGTCAAAAGTCTGAAAACACCTTCTCATTTGTATCTGGTTTGTATTTATTTTAATTATTGTAAACACTGTAGATTAATACTGAAGACATCAAAACAATGAAAGAACTTATATGGAGTTATTTAATGAAAAAAAAGTCTTAAACAAAGCAGAATATGTTTTATATTTTAGATTCTGCAAAGTAGCCCCCTTTTGCCTTCATGACAGCTTTGCACACTCTTGGTATTCTCTCAGTCTGCTTCATGAAGTGGTCTCCTGGAATGGTTTCTAATTAACATGAGCCTTGTCAAGAGTTCATTTGTAGAATGACTTGCCTTCTTAATATGTTTGAGACCATCAGTTGTGCATGCATATTAATTAACACTTCTTTAAATATGCCAGAATTAGTCCAAAGGCTAATTTATCCATAGTCCCTTGCCAGATGTTAAAAAGGGTTCCCTAAAAAGATCAAGATTAAACAAAAAATGATAAAATAAAGTAGAATAAAATGAAACTAAGAACGGAGAGGAGAAACCAAAACACAAACAAAAAACTAAAGAAAAGAAGATAAGGAAAAAAAAGAAAAGGAAAGTAGAAATAGCAGCATATGATTAAAAATGACTAAAAGCTACATAAGGAGAAGACATGACAGTCTTTGAGAAAGTGGCCAAACACTAAAATACACAGAGCAAGACAATCAGGAATGAGCAATAAGGAAATGTTAAAGGTGACATATCACGCTTTTTTCATCTGTATATTGGTCTAAGAGGTCCCCAAAACATGTCTTTAAAATGTATGCTCAAAAAAACACTTTGAAATCAGATTTTGGTCTGCCTGAAAAACCCTCTTCTTCAGTCCTCCTCAGACCACTCTGTTTTCTCTCTGACCACGCCCCCTCAGGAAGTGGATGTGCCTCGGCTCTCCAGCACGTTGATCTAATGTTTACATGTTGGCTGAATATACACGGCTGCTCAGAGATCACGTTACTTCAACCCTCTGAATCTGATCCAGAATCTGATCCTGACGGAGAGGCGCCTACAGCAGGACCTTTCTGAAGGATTGGTCACAGATTTAGTGTTTCTTGTTGTTTTATTTGTCAGTATGTCGACGTGTGTCTTGGTACACAGCTATGAACATGTAGCTATGTGGCTATGCTAACTAGCGCTAGCACTTATCCATGACAAATAAAAATCATCCACTAGATCTTCAAATCTGCAGACGTGGGGAGTAAAACCGACCTCTGCCAGAAAGGCAGCGGGACCTTTTCTGAAGGATTGGTCACAGATTTTGTGTTTCTTGTTGTTTTATTTGTCAGTATGTAGACGTAGGTACACAGCTACAGCTACGACATGTAGCTATGTAGCTATGCTAACTAGCGCTAGCACTTATCCATGATAAATAAAAATAAATAAAAAAGACGTGGGGAGTAAAACCGACCTTGTGTTTTTTAAGACAGCCTACAACTAGCATGCCTCCCTCCTAAGCTCCTTGTTAGCACACATGTGTGCAGGGAATGAAAATAGGAGGAGGGATTCAGTATTATTTTATACAGTCTATGGGCTGAACAAGCTCCGAGCTCTGACTCCGTGACAGACCGGATATTGTTGTTACGTAACAAAAACACAGAAGTCTGAAACGGCTCGTTTCACACACATTTACAGAAAGGTGGAGAAATCAAAACAGGGGCAGAATGGATTTTTCATTGTCAGGGGGTTTGTAGACATGCCAGGGACACATACTTCAGGTAGAGAACCATTAAAAAGTCAATTTTGCATGATATGTCACCTTTAAGGAAAACACCAACAGACACAGCAGGACAACACTTAACAGTGCTGTATACATTTGCATCAGAGAGTGACTATCAATCATTGGCAAAACCATATTATTTCATAGTTTTGATGCCTTCAGTAATAACCTACAATGTTGAAAATAACTAAAACTATTAATTAAAAATACACTTAATGAGAAGGTGTGTCCAAACTTTTGACTGGTAGTTCATGTTCAATTCAATTCAATTCAATTCATGCTATTGACTTTTGATATTTGAGATGAGTTTTGGCCTCCTCTGCTTTAATTGTGACACTTTTTTGACTGTCTCTTATAAGAAAGTTGACAATTTAGTCAAGTAACAATGTTTATCTAAAAACACATACAACTAACAATACAAGCATGCAAAAAAGAAAAGAAAACATAAAATACAAATTTCAGATTTTAAATGAGGTTGCCTGCATATTCAAGATGGCAATGAATTCAAACAGCACCCAAAGAGTTTAAAGTAGATTTAATAAACAGGAGAGGCATGTTCCTCTGAAACCTGTCAAAACTCAAATTTATCAAACTACTACTCCTTGTTTTCAGTTTGGTCTGGTTTTTGATTATTCTGTAAGAGGCAGTGTGTCTGTGGTATAAAATGCAGTCTGTGTTTTGCCTGTAGGGGGCAGCACTTCCTCATGTATTGCTTTCTCATGTGAAGCAAAATAAAGTTGATGACCTTTCTCAGTTTGTGATAAGTGTATCTGATGCCTGAACAGGTTTGCAACATGATATGCATCAAAAGAGAGAGTCATGCGTGCAGCAAAAGTAAAAAGGTGTTACCTCTTTGATGGCCTGCCACTTGAGGGCGTTGTCTTCACTAATGATGCTGTCGGCCACACTGATGAAGTGCTGGCTGAGCTCCTGGACGTTCCCCTGGCTCTGGTTGGTGGCATCAGCAGGGGGCTGCGTGGGAACGTCAGCAGCCAGAGACAGCAGCTGGATGAGGGACACCATGTCTGTTGGCTGCAGTCCCTCTTGCTGGGTGTCCTCCAGGGCCTGGACTGAGACATCCAGCAGGGCAGAGGCCTGAGCCAGACTGCTCAGCTCTGGCGGCTGCTGACCCAGCACCACCTGGAAGTACAGACACAAATGTTTCAGATACAGGACTTGATCAATTCAAATCATGTGTGTTTTATTCTAACTAACATTAGGATTCACCAAACAGTGAATGGAGATCTGAGGAAATCCAGTTTTTTTGCTCTATCTTTTGATAAAGGAGAGAGTTCAGCTTATTTGATAACTTGAATTGTTCTGTTGGAAAACCAGTACAGTGAGTTATTTTAACATCATGATCTAAATGTTTTTTTTTTTACTGTCTCATTGATTTTGTCTCCAAGCAAGGCCTTACAGTGTCTGTGTAGAGAACTAAGTTTTTCTGCACCTTTAAGAAGTCAAAAGACGATAGAAATAATAAAATGTGAAGCATCAGCTGAAGGAATGTGATAACTTTCTATAAAGTCATTCGTCCTTAAACAAAGACGTCTCATTGTTAGCTGGAGACATACATTTTGTTAACGTCTCAGCGCTTGGTTGCATTATATGGTGCTGGTCTCCTCTTTCAGAGTGTGGTGAATTGTGCTCGCTCTAAAGCCGGTGTTCCCATACTTCGCCCTCCACAGCGTTAACCCTGTGTCTTGAATTCCTTGAACATCACCGTAGAGAACAGACGACCTCTTAATAATCCTGTTTTTTAACAATGTTGTAATGAATTTGTGTCATTCAGTGTCTTTTTTTTAATAAACAGTCTTCTGTGATTTCTCTGAGAACACGGACATGCTGGAGGAGACTTGTACTTTAGACCCCTTTAGAGTCTCAGATGCTCAGGTGCTCCCAAGGTTGTGGCTCTTTCTTCCTTTTCAGAAACTTTTCTACTTTAAGAAGACGAAAAAGCAGTCCAGCAGTTTTGTGATGTTTCAGTGTCAATTGTAGCTGCTGCTTGATTCTGATTGACTACAGTGGAGTGTGTTTTTTTTTTTTTTAAGTTAGATTTTCTGAGCATTGATAGGACAACGGTACAGAAACAAGAAATATGGGGAGTAGAGAGTGAGAGAAGAAATGCAGCAAATGGTTGAGGAGGGGGAGTCGAACCTGCAACTGCTGCAACGAGAACTATCAATCAATCAATCTTTATTTGTATAGCGCCAAATCACAACAAACGTTATCTCAAGATGCTTTTACAAACAGAGCAGGTTTAGACCACTCTGTGTTAAATGATGAACAGAGACCCAACACCAAGACAGGATAAGACTCAGTCTGACCCCACCTAAATCTTAATCCACCATGAGCATTGCACCTCCCAGTATTTAGCTAGTTACAGCTGCGAGGACAAACTTCCTTTAACAGGCAGAAACCTCGAGCAGGACCAGACTCATGTTAGACACACATCTGCTGAGACCCAGTTGGGTCTGGAAGGAGGGATAAGAGATGAAACGAGTAGTAGTAGCTGTTGCCGTGGAGTCCAGCATGACCGTATCAGCAGGAGTCTGGGACTCCAGAAAGGTCTATGGCAGGGGTGTCAAACTCATTTCAGTTCAGGGGTCACATACAGCCCGAGTTGATCTGAAGTGGGCCGGACCAGTAAAATCAGAACAATAATAACCTATGAATAACGACAAGTACATTCTGAAAATGTTCTCATTTAATGAACTATCTTTCTTTTTCCACGATGAGTCTCATAGTGGGGCCGAATATTTAACTCTTTAAGCCCTGAAACCTGCTGCGAACACACCAAACACACAGGTTACACACTCACCTGACACACACAGTGTAATGTTTACTGCAAAAGAACAGATAGATTATAATAATGAAGAAGGTAAAGTTGATTATTTTGGACCCCTCAGCTCCATCATGAACAGTGTGCTTGCTAGACAGGGGTGTAGTGCTAGTGTTAGTAGTTAGTGGATCATCTTATAGTGCTCTAAAAAGTCTTTATGAATCGACCCCCAGAGGCCACATTTGAAGTATTAGTTACTTTTATTGAAAAATTGCAGTTAATGTCTTCTCTGTCATTTTTTCACTTTGCAAAGTTGTTCCGCGGGCCGGATTTCAACCTCTGGCAGGCCGGTTTTGGCCCGCCGGCCGCACGTTTGACACCCCTGGTCTATGGCCTCTGTGAATGGAACGCACTTAGACCACTTTTTTTAAGCAAAAGATGTTGGAGGACTTGGTCTCAGGTTGAAGTATGCTCTTCATACATTTGTTCTAGACATGGATATTAAAGGAAGTGTAAAGTATTGTGACTGTCTCCTCTGGGTCTCATGGGCAGGTTTTTATTGAACTGTTTTTGTCTCAAAGTTTAGAATCATCGTAAATGTTAAGTTTGAAGAACTGACAGTTTGAAAGAAGTTGTTAAAGGTGGATACTTTCCATTGATGTAGGATGCAGGGATTGTCTGTACCTGTGTTTTGTTGGAGAGCTTCATGAGATGATTCATGAAGGCAGACGGCTGCGAGCTCTGAGAATCGCTCATCTGCTTCATCTTCAGGTAACGCTCTGCGCCAAAAACAACATGCAAATGATTAAAGCGTTAGGGTGTTCAAAGAGCTCATCCTGCACACACTATTACCCCTCATAGTCTGTCATTATTTCTTATGAGTATAACCCTGTTCTCTTAAAGAGAGTGTGAGCTCACCTCTGCTGCTCCTGCAGATGAACGGCAGAGGATCAGAACAGTCAGTCAGGCCTAACAGAGGGAGTTGATCCGTCCAGCCCTGCAGCATCCTGCAGCCCTGCAGCTCCATCTGCTGGACAACTGCTGCTAACACATTCACATGGTCACACACACACACACACACACACACACACACACACACACACACACACACACACACACACACACACACACACACACACACACACACAATAAGACAAGAGTCAAGAAAAGAATGAAGAATGAATGATCCAAATATAGAACAGGCTTCAATAAATAAAGGACAGATTCAGTCTTAATGCATTATTCTTAAGGAGAAACTCAAAAAGCTTGTAACATTCGTAGAAAAGCTGACTGCATAGATCTTGCAGGAGAAAGCAAAACTCAGATGTTGAGGGAGGTACTCTTCACCACTGCTCGGAACTCTGTTGTTCCCAAAGCTGCCCCCGCACGGCTGGAACTGTGGGAATCCCCTTCATCCATCCATCCCCCCCTCCCTCCCCCCCTCCCTCCCTCCCTCCCTCCCTCCCTCCCTCCCTCTCCGCCTTCCTGTCTCACTTCTACTCCCCTTCATTCTGACCGCTCAGTCATCCTGATGTGTTTTCAGAGGTGTCTCTCTCTCTCTTATTAGTGGCTACAAAACTAAGACCTGACTTTGAGTAACCACAAGATAACTCTCACTGACACAAGAACATGAGCTTGAACACAAGAATCTAGTTTTGTTTTAGTTCAGTGTTTCACTCTCCATCCAGAAGTGAACACTGTGTTCAGTAGACATCTTTATGGACGTATTTTATAACCACAATTAGAGCTGGGTGATATTTAAAATGATGTTATCACGATAGAATATTTCATATCAGTTGATATCAATAATCGTTATGATAAATAACAAATCATTATTTCATTTAAATGTAAAGGCAGATTTTTGCTCCTGAGTGAAAGTTTAAGAAACACATCTCATCCTGCTGTCTTTCAGCAGTCAAATGTATCAATCTGTGGACATTTGCTCCGTAAAATATTGAAAGGGGTTTCCTATGCAGTGCTGTAAATCACCTTGTGACCTCTCACCTTCTTCTTGAAGTAGTTACCAGCATTAAAGGTGACATATTATGCTCATTTTCATCAAAATATTGGTCTAAGAGGTCCCCAAAACATGTCTTTAAAGTTTATTGCTCATAAAAACACTTTGAAATCAGATTTTGGTCTGCCTGTAAACCCCTCTTTTTCAGCCCTGCTCAGAACAGGCTGTTTTCTGTGTCTGTGCCTTTAAATGAGAATGAGCTCTCTGACCACGCCCCCTCAGGAAGTGGATGTGCCCTCGGCTGTCCAGCACGTTGATCTAATGTTTACATGTTGGCTGCTCACAGACCCGCGTTACTTCAACCCTCTGAATCTGATCCAGAATCTGATCCTGACGGAGAGGCGCCTGCAGCAGGACCTTTCTGAACCATTGGTCACAGATTTAGTGTTTCTTGTTGTTTTATTTGTCAGTATGTCGACGTGTGTCTTGGTACACAGCTACGAACATGTAGCTATGTGGCTATGCTAACGAGCGCTAGCACTTTTCCATGAAAAATAAAAATCATCCACTAGATCTTGGGGAGTAAAACCGACCTTTGTGTTTATTAAGACAGCCTACAACTAGCATGCCTCCCTCCTAAGCTCCTTGTTAGCACACATGTGTGCAGGGAATGAAAAACAGAGGAGGGGTTGAGTTGTATTTTATACAGTCTATGGGCTGAACAAGCTCCGAGCTCTGACTTCAGTTACAGACCGGATGGCGTTGTGAACGTATGAAAAACACTGAAAACTGAAACGGCTGGTTTCAGCACACATTTACAGAAAGGTGGAGAAATCAGAACAGGGGCAGTGTCCAGATTTTATTAATCTACCTGCTGTAGGTTAGTAAACTCCCCTCTGGAAGGTTTGTCAGAAATGATACGGCGGACAACTCGAGTCTCCTTCTTTTTCCGTTTATTTCACACAATAACGCACACGTGCCAACCGTCACTCGGTGGCTAGAAGTTATAAGACTCTTAATAAATAGCTAATTAGTTAGATAGTTAGATAGATAGATAGGTTGTAAACCTGCAACAAAAGCACAAACACAACTCGAAATTAACAACTATAAGTTAACATTAATTATTGTCTGGAACATATTCACTGACTATTCGACTACTCACCGACAAGGCGTACCAGTCCTGACGTTTAACTAAATGAAAGTGAAACTTAAAGGAATATCCATATTTTGGAAGCCCTGCCCACTTCACACACACAGTTGGGAGATCAGGATGCTCCAATCAAATAAAGCCATGTTATGGTCTCATGAAACATATATCACTTAAATAAAAAATGGTTAAAACTACTGTAAAGTTATACAGGCAGAATGGATTCTTTTCATTTTCAGGGGGTTTGTAGACATGCCAGGGAAACATATTTCAGGTAGAGAACCATTAAAAAGTCCATTTTACATGATATGTCACCTTTAATGTTTTATTTTAACTGTGTAATGTGGTTTGAAGGCAAGATGTATGATCTGATTTAATTCTCTTCTGTTTGTGGAAAAACAAAAAACAATAAAACTCTGTTTAAAAAAAAGAAAGAAAAAGATTTGACCCCATTATGCTGTAATCAGATCAGATTACAGATGAACAAGCGAGCACAGAAAAGGCTATGAATGTGGTTTTATGTTATATTTTTAAATTCAAAAGGGAGAAAATGATGAGTTTCCTGAAATAGTACACATAGAGAAAAACATTACAACTTGTTTTGAACCTGTTTCAGGATGTGATGCGCTCTGACTTCAGTTACAGAACGGATGGCGTGACGTATGAAAAACACTGAAAACTGAAACGGCTGGTTTCAGCACACATTTACAGAAAGGTGGAGAAATCAGAACAGGGGCAGAATGGATTCTTTTCATTTTCAGGAGGTTTGTAGACATGCCAGGGACACATATTTCAGGTAGAGAACCATTAAAAAGTCAATTTTGCATGATATGTCACCTTTAAAATATCAACATATAGAAATTATCAACTTCTGTTCTGATGGGCAGTTTATGTCTCCTTACTAGGATACAAAGCACTTCAGATCTATTACAGATGACAGAGTCTTACTTACTTTGACTCCTCTAATCTAAAATACGTCAACAAACTTCCAGGCAAGAACAGTGAGCAGTGAGACAGGTAACAAAGCCTGTTCAGATAAAATATCAGGCACCTCTCCTTTGGAATCATCTACCAGTCAGGGTCCGGGAGGCAGACACCCTCTCTACTTTTAAGAGTAGGCTTCAAACTTTCCTTTTTGATAAAGCTTATAGTTAGAGCTGGATCAGGCTTGGACCAGCTCTTAGTTATGCTGCTATAGGCTTAGACTGACACACTGGGATCCTGTCTCTCTCTCCTCTGTCTGCCTGTCTCTCACTTTAACTCTTCCTATCTCATTAAAGTTACTAACCACAGTCCTTTCTGGAGTCCCTGAGCTCCCTTGTCTCGTAGGTTCCTCTGGATCTCTGCTGCTGTGGACGTGCCAGACTCCAGCTGCTACAACTACTACTATCATCTCTCTCTCTCTCTTCCTCTCCCTCTATCCTTCTCTCCAACACGGTAGGACTCAGCAGATGCATCTAACATGAGTCTGGTCCTGCTGGAGGTTTCTGCCTGTTAAAGGAAGTTTGTCCTTGACACTGTAACTTGCTAAATGCTGCAAAGTGCTCTGCTCATGGTGGATTAAGATGAGATCTACACCTTCTAGTCAACTTTACATTCCTTTTTATTAAAAATAAAAATCACATTTTGTGGATTTGCTTGTTTGCTTCACTGTTTCCTGCATTAACTCTGATGAAAACTTTTTTTCACTTTTTCCTTCTACATGAGTACGATCAATGAACTTTTCAAGGTTAGGCTGACAGACCTGTTTTTCAACGCTGTTCCTTGGTCATAAACACAAGTAAGAAATTAAAACTGCAAGCAGATATGTGCGGGCCCTCACACAGCACCGCCTGATGTGCGCCACCCCCTGATGTGCAGCAGGTGTTGCTGTGCTGCACTTTATGAGGCCTAGGCTGAAACTGTGAGCATATTGGTGAATATTTGTCTATAGAGGCCTTCAGACTGGGGCACTTATGAATCATGAGCGTCCTGGTCCTGATCCAACATTGTATTTGAGAGATATTAGGATTCATAGTTTTTGGCAGATTGCCAAGAAAACCTCGAAATTTGACAGTCTGCCACACCCCCAATTTTTCACATTTTGCAAAGATTTTTTGATGACTTTGAATCCTCAATGTGTCTGCTTCAAAATGTGCATGGTTGGGACTTGATCAGAGCAAAAGTGTAGGGATGAGTTGGCATAAATGCATACCCTTGCGATTTGGGTGACAAAATTTCAACTGAAATTTCTGCGCCTCCTGTTGGGATTTCACCATGATGTCAAGAGGCTTTTTTGTAGATCTTTGCATGATAGCTATGTGTAAAAAATGTCATGTATGTAAGTTGAACCGTGTTGAGGGGCTGCCCAGTTGGAAAGAAGGGGGCGCTATTGAGCGGTTTTTGGATCTTTTTTGCACGGAACCAAAAGAATATCGATAAATTTGCCAGGCCTGTCAAGTTTGGTGAGTTTTGGGGCATGTTGAAGGTTCCCAAAAGGCAATTTACTTTACTAGGTAGAAAGAAAGAAAAATCCTTCGGGTTACAAGAAGGCCTTCGCCGACCTTGTCGGTGCTCGGGCCCTTAATACGTTTAAATTTGAAATGGGTGCGTCACCAGATTTATTTTCCTCACTACCTCCAAAGTCTCTTTCAGAAAGTAACCCACTGATAAGCTTAGCGTTGTCCTTCATGAGTGTGGCTGTTAAAGGACTGAGGACAAGTTGGCTTTCTCTCCTCTCTCTGTTTAGACTCTGTGAAAAGGACTCCTCGTTCTTTGAATGAGACCACTTTAGTGACACAGTCGGGGTTCTGATTCAAAGTTAAAGAAAGAGAAGCTGAGCAGACGACGACCATATTGAAGTTAGCTGAGCTTTTGATGAAGCAACAATGACATCTGCTAAGACTGTGCCGTTGAAACACAAGAAGGTGGAGAACTAAAAATATTTTTTTCAGTTCAGCCTTCACGCCCTAAATGAATGTGCACATTTCAGCTTAAATCAAGCTGTAGACGCAGAGCTTTTTACAGTAATGGCGGCAACAACTTCAAACCTCAAATATTAAACAGACGGTTCATAAAGCACACCTGCTGCGGGTAAAGACCAAGCTATCACTGAGCCCCTCAGATAATAACTCAGCCTGTCACAGGAAGTCATCACGCCATCTTTAAAGATGCACAGCGGGGGAAACATGGATTCTTAATGTCCAACAGTCCACCACTAAAGTTTTTATCTCGTCATCGTCTTGTCAACAAAATCAAAACGTATGACCTGTAGCTTATTCATACTGAAAGGGTATTTGAGTTTCTATAAATAACAACGTTGTCATGGTCACTTGTCCTGCCTGCTGTCCTCTCTTGTCACCCGTTCTCTGAGCATGTTTTGCTGTTGAAAAGTGCCGATCAAGTGAGGACTTACGTTTCCCTAAATGAATGTGCACATTTTTGGGGTCTGATGGGCCTTTTGACCAGTGAATGAAACTGGGACTGAAACTGGAGGTCACATTCAAAGTTTAAATGATTTATCCATTATACGAAGTTGACGTACAGAAAATCAATGACCCAATATCGTAGAAAATCAGTTCATTCTTAAACCTCTTGTTGGCTCTTTTGAGCTGCTCATAAATTCCCCAACTACAAATGAAGCACAGGTGAGCTAAACTGTGTAGCAATAAAGTCATGAAGTTTATCTTTCTTCATTCTTCATGTAAAACAAGCAAGACATCCCCCCTGCCTATTTCCATTTTTCATGTGACGTCACACAATTATAGAACCCCCCTCCTCTGGTGGGCAAAAAAGGCTATCTTCTGTTACGGGCTGCGAGAAAATGACCGGACTCTGCTGCCAACTACGTGTTTGAAAACTTTGCTTCCCTGACTCTGCTGTTCCCGGTTAGGGAACAAAACAAGGATCAAAGTCCACACGTCTTTAAGTGAACATTTCATTAATGGTGAGTTGAAGTAAACACAGTATTTTAATTCATGTATGTTGAGTCCATGTCCCTCTGACATGGTCGGTGTGTGGACCGATGTGAACAACTCCAGCGCTAACTTGTTGACACCGCTAGCTAACCAGCTAATGCTAGCTTAGTGATAACATCTCTGTTTTCAGGTAAGGTGAGGAGAAGGTTCATATTTAGTGTTGAGGCTTCACAGTGAATGATTTAACACGTCTGCATGAATATTGTTATTACATTTTTTATTTTTTATTTTGTATGTCTTATTCTTATGCCTTGTACAAAGAGAACACAGTTTACCAAAGTCAAATTCCTTGTGTGTTCAAGCATACCTGGCCAATAAAGCTGATTCTGATTCTGATTCTGATCATATCAGTCACCTTTGCTCTGATGAGGACGAGTTTCTGAGCCTACACCTCAAACTGCTGCATTACTGACCCGACCAGATCCAAAACACACACTTGTATGTCTGTACTTCTATTGGCTTTCATCCTGGCGGCGGTTTAAAGGGAAGGATTCTTTTTTACATCAATGTAAACCAGTCCCCTCCAGTATTTCGCCAGATTTTTTTGTCATTGTTGCAGCCCAAAAAAAGCCTGGTTTTGCGACAGCTTTAAAAAAAAATAAAAGGTAATGAAAGTTGTGATTTTTTTTTAAAGCTTTTTTCCTCAATAACATCTCAGGGGCAAGTAAATATGCTAAATTACAGTTGTTTTTAGAAAACATTCTTGATGTGACCACTGTGACTGTATTTCGATTCTCTTCATTCACAGAAAAATGCCGTGAAAGGACTGTATTGCGCATTTACGACAGTCCTTGAATGTACCTGCAGTGACAGGCGCACTGGACAGATAATCAGTTCACGGCACTCTGAAATGCATCTGCATTTTTCAACAAGGAGTTGATCCAAACTTACTAAATGTGTCTGACGTTTCACCAAACTGGATTAAATCAAGCTGTAGACGCAGAGCTTTTTACGGTAATGGCGGAAACAACGTCAAACTGCAAATAGTAAACAGACGTCCCCCGGTTGTGTCTTTGTCACTAACGCACACCGGGGGTAAAAATCATCAATGAAGATGAGACAGATGCATGGAGGTGAGGAGAGCTGGTTCATAAATCACACCTGCTAACACTGAGCCCCTCAGATAATAACTCAGCCTGTTACAGGAAGCAGTCCCTCCAGGAAGTTGCGATTTCGCGATCGCAACTATCAACGCAAATTCAACCAATCAGCGCGATTTTTCTGCGGCCTTGCAATTTTTTACAATCAGCGCAACTGTACCGCAAATTTGAACAATTACCTCAATCTCAGCCCCTGTACGTCATCGGTTTTGTCATCAATTTGACTTCCTTGGAACATAAACATAAGTCCTCACTTGATCGGCACTTTTCAACAACAAAACACGCACAGAGAACGAGTGAAAAGAGAGAGGACAGCAGGCAGGACAAGTGACCATGACAACATTATTATTTATAGATTGAGGGGCTCAGTGTTCGCTTGGTCACTACCTGCAGCAGGTGTGTTTTATGAACCAGCTCTCCTCACCTCCATGCATCTGTCTCATCTTCATTGATGATTTTTATCCCCGGTGTGCGTTAGTGACAAAGACACACCCGGGGGACATCTGTTTAATATTTGATGTTTGACCTTGTTGCCGTGGTTACCGTAAAAAGCTCAGAGTCTACAGCTTGATTTAATCCAGTTTGGTGAAACATCAGACACATTCAGTAAGTTTTGATCAACTCCTCGTCATCAAAGATGCAGATTAATTTCAGAGTGCTGTGAACTGACTGTGCATCAGTCGCTGCAAGGTGCATTCAGGGGCCGTCGTAAATGTGCAATACAGTCCTTTCATGTTATTTTTCTGTGAATCAAGAGAATCAAAATACAGTCAGTGGCCACATCAAGAATGTTCTTCAAAAAGCAACTGTAATTTAGCGTATTTACTTGCCCCTGAGATGTTATTGGGGGAAAAAAGCAAAAAGAAATAATCGCAACTTTCACCGCAATTTTTTCAAAAAGCTGTCGCAAATTCAGGCTTTTTGGGGACGCAACAATCACAAAAAAATCCTGCGAAATCCTGGAGGGACTGAGGAAGTCATCATGCCATCTTTAAAGACGCACAGTGGGGGAAACATGGATTCTTAATGTCCAACAGTCCACCACTGAAGTTTTTATCTCGTCATCGTCTTGTCAACAAAATCAAAACGTATGACCTGTAGCTTATTCATACTGAAAGGGTATTTGAGTTTCTATAAATAACAACGTTGTCATGGTCACTTGTCCTGCCTGCTGTCCTCTCTTGTCACCCGTTCTCTGTGCATGTTTTGTTGTTGAAAAGTGCCGATCAAGTGAGGACTCACGTTTATGTTCCAAGGAAATGAAATTGATGACTACACCGATGACGTACAGGGGCTGAGATTAAGGTGATTGGTTGAATTTGCATTGATAGTTGTGATCGTGAAATCGCAACTTCCTGGAGAGACTGGTAAACATCACAAACGTGAAGTTCTGGTGATATAAATATGCCTCCTGCGCTAGTCACTGGACTGACAGCTATGAATTTATATATCAACATCAATCAGAAGTGCAGGCCTGTTAATTGCCTACCTGGGCACATTCTGAATATGCACTCTTCTTCTACAGACTAAAACCAAAGCCTTATGGATGGCAGGGAAAAGTAGATTAATATATATAACAACTGCAAGGGTATTCTGCTCTCCTCTCCCAAACCCACTGATCAAGAGAATCCAAAAAGTTGTGAGCTGCAGGTTTAGTCTCACCGGTTGCTTGAACAGCCTCCCACCAAAGCAGCCTTCACAAGAGTTGTTTTCAGACTTATGAATACACAGACATCAGGGGAGGACAGATTCTGGCCTGAGAGAGACTGACCCTGAAAACTGTCACATCCTGTACGTGATCTTACCTGGGCAAAACAGAAGGACCTCTATGTCTCTGACCGCTGGGTGTCTACTGAGTTGGTGAAGGTTCCAGCTAAACAGCACTTCCTGGGTAATGGTGGAACAGGCGTTGAGTGCAAGGACATGCCTCGTTTCCAGAGTCGTATTCCAAACATTCAGGTCCGTCATATTTCCAAAGAAGGGCTCCGTGAAATTCCCACCAAATGAATCTTGGTCCTGACCCAGAATGAGTATCCCCTCTCCGTAGATATCCCTCGAAGTGTCCTTGTCTGACCCCGTGTCCTTTCTTTCTCCATCCACATATATGGCCCAGTGACCACTACTCCGGCGCCACATGACGCAAATATGATGCCAAGCTCCGTCGTTTGGAAAGGACGCTTTGTATGGCAGGTGCTTCCCATGGATGATGAGCGCCAGGAGGATGCGTCCCTGCACATCCACTTGGCCTCTCAGCTGGAACTCGTTGGTAAAGACAGGCGCGGCGTAGGAGAAGATGGTGGACACCTCATTCCAGTCTGGGCTCCACTGAACACGAACACACACAGTAACTGATGAGAGGGCAGGGAAGGACATGTTGACACGAACAAAACCCTCACGGGAATCCTTTGGGAAGCTCAGAGCTGAGAACTGGGAATCTAAACAGGAGAAGAAGAAGAAGACATCGGTCCAAATGTCTCTCTGGTTTTATAAGTTGAATTGTATTGTGTTGTTTTAAGTTGAAGTAGTTTACTCACACTGCCTGGAGAGGGCCACGGGCTTGTTGGCTGCTTTGCTGGGATTCTGGACCCAGATAGGTGAGCGAAGTCCCGTCTGCCGGAGCAGCTCCATGACCCCTTCTCGTTCCTCTGATTGGTTGAGGTTGGCGAGCGAGCTGAACTGACCTCTGCAGACGCTGTCAGCCCTGGAGTAGGCCAGCGAGTCATTGACAAGCTGGAAGGCCCAGTTAGAAGTTAAATGGGTCTCTCTCTGTTGTCCTGTGGAGTCAGAAACAAGACGCATGAAAGCATGAATGAGAAATATGTCACATACTTTTAATATTCATTTTCTGAAGGCTCAAGTTGGCTGATGAAATATGTCACAACAACAGATTTTAACTGCTGCCCTCTTAATGACCAATGAAAGAGATTAACAGTCTCACCATGTGATTCCTCCAGCCTGTCTGGCCCAGCATGTGTGGGCTCACTCTCACATACCATCTGCAGAAGAACAAGTTTACATTAATTCAACAGAGCTCCTTCCTGCCTGCTATGTAAGCACTGGACCATGTTTGCTCTAGAGATCTACTTGTAAAGGGAAAGGGAGCTAGAGGAATTTAAGATGATAAAAATTCAAAAGTTGATGCACAGAGGAGCATTTTCAAATGAATAGGAGTTAAAATGAAACACAGAGAGTGTTTGCACTGCTCTGCTAATGCAACAAAGTACAGGCTGAGAAGATTTTTTACCAAGAATGAGAAGAGTAGGAGTCCAGTACGCAGGGCTCCAGTCATCTCTGAGCCGGTTTAGTCTTCGAACACCAAACAAGATGTACTTCACTGTGGAAAAGTCTCTAAGTCACAAAAGGAAGCCCTTTTGATTATTGGTATTACACCAACTCTATCTCAAATGAGGCTTTGAAAATTGCAAAGTCCTTTTTTGCATCATTCTTCATCAGGTTGTTCCCAAAAAATGTGGACAGTGCGTCTTCAGTCATTGTTGCACTCTCAGTTGTAGTCTCCCCATCTTCCTCCAAAGCAGCTAAAGTGCTGATTCAGCAATCTGGCATTAAACTCCATGTGCGGTTTGATCAAATCCAAATCTGGTCCAGACTCCTCACCTAGTAGCTCGGCTTCAAAGTCCAGCATGTCCAGCAGAGTTTCTGGTCTCCTAAGAGCCAGCAATCCCCAGAGCGTCTGTCCAAAAGTGCCAGTCTGCCTCCAGCCTCCCCCCCCCACCCAGATCCCCCACCCCTTCCTCTTTAGTACCCTGAAGCCATCTGCCTTTGTCATGCAAATGAAGTCATTTTTTAAAAGAAGCCTACTTGCGCAAGCAGTGTCAAGCATTTGGCTCAGAGAGTTCATCAAGAGCAGCACAGCGGCGGACATCTTTACCACTCACACTTCTATGAGACTCAGAAGTTAACTGGCAGATCTATTTTATTGCTCTACTTCATGACCAATTAAACATTAGTACTGGCTATGTAATTAATGTACTGTTACCGTAAACTTTGACTTGTGGGATGGCTTTTATCTGGTGGATGTGCGCACATGCTCCCTTTGACATCCACTGTACTCACATTACACCTGCCAAATGTTTTCCTCAAGCATGTGTCCATTCACAAATCAAAGTCTAGATAGTTGAACAGATCACAGATATCACTTCTATTTAATATAGATGTTGCGAAATGTATTTCTCAACTCAACTTTATTTATATAGCACCTTTCATGCAGCCCAAAGTGCTTCACAGAAAAACTGAGACAGAAAACAACAGCAATGGGAAAATTATAAAAGGCATGATTATGAATAAAATACTTAAAATAAGATAAAATCAACACAGTAAAATTAATAAAATAAGTAAGAGTGGACAGAAAAGTTAAAAATAAGGTAGCGTTAACAAGATCAGATGGATACAAGTAATAAATAGATAAATAAATAATGAAAGAAGGTCAATAAATGTTAAAACAATGATTTAAATAATAATGATTACAATAATAATAAAAAGAAAAATAATCAAAATAATAATGCAGTCAAAGGCTAAAATAAACTACTCCAAATTAAAAGCTAGATTAAAAAGGTAAGTCTTAAGTTTACTTTTAAAAACACACAGAGAGGTCGCTGTTTTCAATCAATCAATCAATCAATCAATCAATCAATCAATCAATCAATCAATCAAGCTTTATTTATATAGCACCTTTCATACAAATCAAATGCAACCCAAAGTGCTTTACAGCGATTGAAAAACAAGAAAGAAGCAGAAATGCAACAATGGCAAGACATATTAAGGGAAGATAATAATAATGATAATAATAAAAATAATAAGAATACAAATTAAAAATAAGAACAATATAAAATAAAATAGAGACTAATGCACACCAAAATAAAATATGTGTAATTAAAATAAGTTAAAGCATCAAAATTAAGAATAAAAATAGCTAAAATAAATAGATTTAAAAGTTAAGGATAAGAGTTGAAAAATAAAACTAAGGCTACAAATATCAATAAAACTGAGTAGATAAATGAGATTAAATAAATGAATGAATAAATACATAAAAATAGAATAAGATAACAGTTAAAATTATGAAAATAATAAAGCAACATTTAAATCAGTATTATAGTAAAAGGTAGGTAATAAAATTGTTAAACTCTACATGAAAGCCAGACTGAATAAATAAGTTTTTAGTTTACGTTTAAAAGTCTCAATATCTCTATCAGCTCCTCTCAGATCCTCCGGCAGGCTGTTCCATAGTTTGGGAGCGTAGTGGCTGAAAGCAGTGTCACCAAATGTTTTAGTTCTGCTCTTAGGAACAGCTGAAAGAGAGGAGCCGGAGGATCTGAGAGACCTACCTGGTTTATATACTAAAAGCATTTCTGAGATGTAGTCTGGTGCGAGACCATGCAGTGCCTTAAAAACAAGTAAAATAATTTTAAAATCAATGCAAAAAGCAACAGGCAGCCAATGTAAAGATTTTAAAATAGGCGTAATGTGTGCTCTCCTTCTGGTCCTCGTTAAAACTCTAAAACGCTGCTGCATTTTGTATTAACAGCAGTTTGTAAATTGTGTTCTTTGGAAGACCAGAAAGGAGAGCATTGCAGTAGTCCAGCCTGCTGGTTATAAAAGCGTGCATTAAGTCTCTCTGTGTTGCTCAGAGAGAGAAACGGCCTCACTCTAGAAATGTTCTTTAAATGATAAAAGGCTGTTTTGGTGATAAAACGAACATGTGGTTTAAAATAAAAATCAGAATCAAATAAAACACCAAGGTTTCTTGCTTCTTGGCTTGGATTAAGTCCATGAACGTTGAGTGTGGAGGCCAGTTTCTCTCTCTGAGCCTTTGAGCCGAAGTACGTCCGTTTTTTCCTGGTTGAGCTGTAAAAAGTTATGTGACATCCAGGTTTTAATATCTAAAATGCAGTTAAAAAGTGAGTCTTGATGTCCAGAGGCAGAGAGTTCAGAGTTTAGGGGTATAAAAACAGAAAGCTCTCTCTCTCTGTTTGAGACACACGAGGAACATTTAAGAGGGGCACAGGAGATCAGTGATGTATGGAGGAGCAAGGCTGTTAAGAGCTTTAAAAACAAGTAAAAGGACTTTAAAATCAATTCTAAAAGAAACAGGGAGCCAATGCAGAGTTTTTAAAGGTGACATATCACGCTTTTTTCATCAATATATATTGGTCTAAGAGGTCCCCATAACATGTCTTTAAAGTTTATGCTCAAAAAAACACTTTGAAATCAGATTTTGGCATGCCTGAAAAACCCTCTTCTTCAGTCCTCCTAAGAACACTCTGTTTTCCCTCTGACCACGCCCCCTCAGGAAGTGGATGTGCCTCTGCCGTGCGCGATAGAGAGCAGAGGAGAATTGTGAACGCCATGTAGAGACAGAAATGACATCCTGTCTTGTAAATAAGATAAATAACATAAGGATATTTAGTCTGTTACATAAAAGAACAAGGTATAGACCTGATCTATGAGAGAGGTAACCTTAAATCGCTTCTGCTTTGACTTCCAAGGGGTGGCGGTGCTTCCCTCTCGTGGGAGCGCGCGCTCACACACACATACGTGAACATATGAACCCATACTAATGGTTAGCCACCAAGGCTGTGTCGGCTAATATACTGTAGCAGTTTGAAGGTTGAGTTAGCACATACTACCATTACCTTCAACTTTTGTTTCCCCTCCATCTTACCTTCCACATCATCTCAAAAGAGTCGTGCTTTCATAAAAGACAGTTTACTGGAAATTTAAAATCCCTTTAAATGTAGTCACTTGGAAACCTGCAGTCTCCTCCATCTTTCTGACTTTTATTAAGAATGTTGCTTTAAGAATTCAGCATTAACTCAGGGTCCATCTCTCTTAGTGTGGCTTCACACACACACACACACCTGTCCAGGCAGACTCACACAGAGACTAATATACTTGAGAACTGGACTGCCAAAGTCAAGTCTCCACATCTCTCGCGCCCAGAATCTAGTCAAAGATGGAGATGGATGGAGACAAAGCCCACCATTAGTATTCAGCCTTGGTACCCACGCTCAGTGTGAAGAGCTGGACAGGAGCCCACAGGAACAAAAGCTGCTGCAGACTGAGGCTTCTGGACACGGCTCTCCCTCGTGCCCTGCTCTCCTGTTGCCTATTCATCGAGCTACACACCAGCCTTCTCCGTCACGTTCAGTGAAACTTAGTCATTGGTGAACACCCAAGCTTCCACTTGTTAGTGTTTGCATTGAATAGAAGCTACAGCTCCCTATTCTCTGTGTAGAACAGTTGCAGGTTTGTTTGAGTCAGTGAAAACAATGTTAAAAACGTTGCAGCTCAATGTGACTCAAAAACTGTTTTCCCTTCAGTGCTGCCTTCACAAAGGCCTCTACATTTCCCTTTGTTCAAACGAATGTAGAACACATTTACACAGAGCACTCGTAGCTCGACTGTGCCAAGGTTTATAAGATGACTTTGAGATGATGAATTTTTTTTGTACCTACAGTACATCGTGCAAAAGTTATTCAATCAATACAGCAACTTAAATTAAGTTGAACTATTTTATTTGATTCAAGTATTGATTTCTTTTTATTGACTTTAAAAAGGCAAGACTTTTACAATCAAGACCATTATACCAGATTTATAAAACCCTCTGTAAGACCTATGTTGACACCCATTAAAGATGCAGTGATGGTATCTTCTGTTTAGCTGTGTTTAGATCTACTCAACTCAACTCAACTTTATTGTATATATCAACTTTCATACATACAAACATGCAGCCCAAAGTGCTTCACAAAATAACAAAGAGACAGAAAACAATAGCAATGGCAGAATTATAAAAGGCATGATTATAATTAAAATACTTTTTAAATAAATCAATACAGTAAAATTAATCAAATATAATAAAATAAAAGAAATACACTAAAATTAACAAAATAACACAAAAAATCAATACAGTAAAATTAATAAAATATGATAAAATAAAATCAATACAGTTAAATAAACCAAATATAATAAAATAAAATGAATACAATAAAATTAACAAAATATAACACAATAAAATCAATACAGTAAAATTAATAAAATATGATAAAATAAAATCAATACAGTAAAATTAATAAAATATGACAAAATAAAATCAATACAGTTAAATAAACCAAATATAATAAAATAAAATGAATACAATAAAATTAACAAAATATAACACAATAAAATCAATACAGTAAAATTAATAAAATAAAATCAATACAGTAAAATAAACCAAATGTAATAAAATAAAATAATTACAGTACAATTAACAAAATATAATAAAATAAAAGAGATACAGTGACATTAAAATAAATAAATAAAATTAATAAATACAGTAAAATTAATAAAATAAATACAGTAAAATTAAGAAAAATATAACAAAATAAAAGAGATACAGTACAGTGAAATTAATATAATATAATAAAATAAGTGAGAGAAAAGTTAAAAAACATGTAGAGTTAAAAAAATCAGATGAACACAGGAAATAAATTAGTAAATTAGATAATTAAATGTTAAAGCAATGCTTATATTATAATGCAGTCCAGTGATAAATTACTCCAAATGAAAAGCTAGATTAAAAAGTTAAGTTTTAAGTTTGCTTTTTAGCTGGTGACGAAGCAGACTTAAATTTCTATAGATGTCTTTAAATGACATCAAAAAGGAAACGAGGCCATTAGAGACAGGACTGATCATTTCTTTAAAGTTGTTTTTGTCTGTAATCTCTGTTGCCGGGTAGGTTTTAGGCAGAAGAATCAATCTTTGTTCACAAAGGCAGAGAGGGTGGTGACACATCTGACCTTTCGAAGACAGGACAAGGAGACTTCTCTTCAGAAAGCATCACTTACACATTTACATGACCAGATCAGCAAAAAATAAGAGCCACATCTTTGACCATGGGGGGAGACAGGGCTGGACACAAACCCAAAATATCCTCTAAGGGGATTTATGCCGACGCCAATATTTTTCAAGTGATTTTAAAGTCACAAAAAAATTTGCAAAGTCAGAATGAAGTCAGGAAAGTTCTGCTAAAGTTGTGGCACGTGATTCCAGACGATTCTTTAGCTTGTTTCAGCTGAAAGCCAGAAAATGGATGAGCTTCGTGACTTCCTGTACGTCTACATGGAGATTTTAAACAGCTCAGCACAGAGATGCCACTCTGCTGTGTCACTGCAGTAAAACCCATTAAATGTTAATGTATTAAACTTAACTAGCACATTAAAAGCTGCCACCTGCTCTTAACACACTGACAGGACAACATGTAGTTGTTAAAGGTCTGATGGTAGTGAGGACGGATACACACGGAGGGCCTTTTTACTCCACAGGGCAAAGAACAGAGGAGACTGTCAACACCAAAGATGTGACTCTTAGGGCCTGATCTACTAAAGGTTTGCGTGTATAAAAACACGTGCAAACTTGATAGCGCGCACAAAGCTGACGTACTAACCGGGAGCACCGAGGATTGCGTCTGTCAAATGAGCAAAATAGCACTCGCAAATCATTTAGCGTGTTTGCCTTCATGAATATGCAGAATACATGTAGATCATCAGGACGTGCAAAATACTGGGAGGAGGAGGAGATGCAAATGTAATCATTTAGCACACGCAATGTGATCTATCAAACCTGAAGCAGATAGCGTGCGCTGTTTTTGCGTCTATATTTAGCACGTTTGAAAGGCAGGTGCAAACTGGCACAGCGTTACGCACACTTGGCTGCGGTCACTGTAAAGCTCATCATAACATCGCTTTACAACATGCCCGCAAAAGCTGGGTTTACAAGCATTACTAAATGTTTTAGTCAATCAAACCAAGAGAACAAAATAATAATAATAAAACACAAATTCAAAGCAGTTCAGCACCACGGATAGCGACCGCATCATTCTGACACTCACTTTAACTTTTTCATATAATGAGAGCACAGTAGGTCACTGTATCAACAGATATAAAGTTTAGTCAAATTGGCACAGCGGCCCACATGTTCACATATAAACAAAAAATCAACATGAAGTACTCGTCCTACTCACCACTGTCTGGACGAGCCTTAAGCTCCACGGACTTGTCCACGATGCACTGTATGTCCATTTTCTTTGATCTGTCACTCTCAATAGATAACATGACATGTCCACTCAGTCTATTCTGTCCCATCGTGCTCATGAAGGGGTTTTTAGTTAGTTTTAACTTGGAGAATGAGCGCTCACTGAGCTGCGCCAGGCAGCTCTGCGTAACTCCTCATCTCGTGCTTGCAGCAGTGTGTTTGGGCGAATTGATTCAAACATGTTCCCAGTTCCATTTTAGCTGGTGAATCTTTGGGACAGTTGCTGGATGATGATATCAGGCATTGAAAACGTTCACCCGAAAGTTGCTCCCTGGGACAGTGAGGCGACTGTCTTCATCCAAGTGACGCCTAACTTTTCTAGAGCAAGAGTGGCAGACTTAGCCTCCTCAAATCGCTCTCTAAACTCCATCAAAACACTGATTGCGTTTTGGAGAAGAGTAGATGCGTTTATTTCATGGGCAGATCTTCTGTTTTTTCTCACATCATTCACCTTTTCACAGATGGCCTCCCAAATCATGTTTCTAACGCTGAGATGTCTCTGCTGGAGTTCACCGATGTGTTTATTTCCCTCCTCCACTAAAACCTCCAACTCCATGTCTTCAAACTTCATTTATCGCTTAAGACCACTCTGCTCTCTCAAACTCTCCATGGTGACAGCCGATAGCACACGCAAAATCCTCATTAAAATAGGGCGGTCCGCACCACTTTTGCACTCGTTATCATTTGCGCACGCAGTCTTAGTAGATCACCCGCAACACGCCCAGAAATAGCGCGTGCAAAATTATTACTTGCACACGCAAATTAGCGCTCGTTATTTGGGATCTTAGTAGATCAGGCCCTTACAGTATTGGTAACTTTCCCCCACTCACTGTTTCCCTTTACATGTGAAAGTAATATTGAAAGTTAGCACTCTGCAGTTTCGTGCTTAATCTAAAAGTTCAGCCACCAATGCAACAAAGATCAAGATGGTCATTTAGGGAGAGCAGCTAGCATACGGGTTGGACCCACGCCACAATGGCATATGAATTTCCGCCACAGGGGATCAATAAAGTTCTCTAATCTAATCTAATCTTTTTACAAAAAGCCAACCATGTGCTCTACAGGTTTGTACGTTACTATTTGTTATTACTGGTTGTATAATATGCTTGATTCTGATTGGTCTAAACCCCTTGACGATGGCTATTAACTTTCACTAACATGTGCAACACCAGAGACAAACTGATCACGTGTCATGTCAAATCAATCCTCTGAAAAGAGTTCCAGCACATTTAGCTTCTGCTTGTTGACACCATAGACCGTGAGAAGATGCAACCGTTAGCTTCCGTTAGCATCAAAACAATGTGCCTTTGTTTTCGTGATGTTTTTTCTGTGTTGTTATCCTTAGATTTCAAGTTTATTTGGTAAATGTCTTAAGTCCTCCTTTACCCCTTTTTGACCTAGGCACTACCAGAGCCGGTTCGGAGCACCAGTTTTTCGTGTTTCGACTGTGAGTGAACTGGCTCCCGGACCGGAAAACCGGTTCCAGAGAGGCTCCAACTCTTTGCTGGTCTAGAACCGTGAACTGCTTACGTCAGGGGTGAGGGGCGGGGTTGCCTTGATCAACAACACAAACCAAACGTGTTTCCTCCATTGTCCTGCAGCGAACAAATAAAAAAGAAGACTAATGGATTCCAAGGCAAAGCAGCGGTCGGCCAAGGAGACAAGCTGCTGTTGTCCGCCATCGTTGTTGTTGTGAGGGGAAGTTCACGCTAACGCTGCTGGGAAAATCGGTCACATGAATCTGAGGTCATGACGTGCCTCTTCCACGGGCTCGAGCATGCTGAAAAACAAACACGTGTTGTGTTGGTTCACGAGTTCAACTGGCGCAAGCACAAGCCTGGAAATGCAACCCAGTTCGCGTTGGCCAAAAAGAGGTAAGAGAGATCACACAACCCTCGAGCATATTGGCGTATGGTTAACAGGTAGTTATGGGAAATAGAATCCTGACAGGATGAGTCAAGACCCCAGCACGAAGGGGACTAACTAACCATACGTTACCCCCACAAAGGAAACAACACATTGGTACTGTCGCAGTTCAATCTAAGGTATGTATATAATCTTTTTCTCTTAGCTTAAAGCTTTAACTAACTCAGTACTCGTTCCTGCATTAACTCCATGCTCTATATGCCTGTCTCTTATGGAGGTGTGTACACCACACATACATGCCTGGATTCGTGCCACTGGAAACAAATGGCACAGTCTTCTCTGGAGTTATGAAAGATGAATCCAGTTTACACAAGTACCCTTTGATGGATCTTTTGACTTAGTTGTTAGAAAGTGATATCAAAAGGCATTGGCAAATACAAGTTTAAACCTCCGTTTGAGTGCTGCAGAGACCTTGAGGTGCTATAGCTGTTTTACTTTTAAGGTCTGTTATTGTATTTCATTTTCAGTGAATGATCTCTCTTCCTTTTAAAGAAATGATATATGAAAACAAACTGTTGTACTTTTCATGAAGTTTTTTCATGAGGAGAGAGCAGATACGGCAACATGAGGCCACCGAGACAAAAGGTTCAGCGCCCTGCATTGAAAGCTCTGTGTGAAATGGGAAACAAGTAAACTTCTGTTAGCGTTTCAGGCCTGTAAAGATAAATGACAGCATTCCTCTGTGTTTACAGTATGCACTTTGTTCAATGTTGAATGAATTCAGATAACTGCTGGTATGCTCACCTACATCCATGACTTAAAGTTCCAATGAAATTGAAACATGTTGAAGTTTTTCTTTTGAGATATCGCAACATCAGTGTCCAGCCCAGCAAAGAGTGTAGGTGTTCCCTCGTTCAGGAAGTTTCTAAGAAATGTAATAAGATAAATGGACTTTCTATTTAACTCCTTGTTTACTATCTGTAAGATACGAAACCACAGACTGTTTATTAAAGGGGATGCTGTGAGTGTTCACGTACTGACTGGCTGCAGTATAGGTCATAACACCCGCCTCCCTCATGTTAACAGATGGACCATGGGCCTAACTATAAGTTTACATAGTTATTTGATTGACAGCTCCGTTGACATATGCAGGCTCCTGCAGTGTTCTTCGCCGGATTAGCAGAGTTCAGGTGAAACCAAGCAGCAACCTCCGGTCTCAAAATATGAAGCCCATGCAGAAGTGTTATAAACTGCAGTTCATCAAGCGTCCACTTGGGTCTGGCTGCAGAAACACCAGAAACCACATACACACCAATTTAAAGAAGACAATCTTTATAGCAGAAATAAACATGTTTACAGCCTGGTTCAAAAAATGGCTTCAGTCTACATAGCTAATTTCTCTATCGGCACACACTGTACGTGGGGTGAATTATTTTTTAACGCAATGGTTCAGAGGATATTAAAGGTGACATATATCGCTTTTTTTTATATTGGTCCAAGAGGTCCCAAAAACATGTCATTAAAGTTTATTGCTCAAAACAACACTTTGAAATCAGATTTTGGTCTGCCTGTAAATCCCTCTTTTTCAGCCCTGCTCAGAACAGGCTGTTTTCTGTGTCTGTGCCTTTAAATGAGAATGAGCTCTTTGACCACGCCCCCTCAGGAAGTGGATGTGGCCTCGGCTGTCCAGCACGTTGATCTACTGTTTACATGTTGGCTGAAAATACAAGGCTGCTCACAGACCCGCATTACTTCAACCCTCTGAATCTGATCCAGAATCTGATCCTGATGGAGAGGCGTCTGCAGCAGGACCTTTCTGAACCATTGGTCACAGATTTAGTGTTTCTTGTTTTTTTATTTATCAGTATGTCGACGTGTGTCTCGGTACACAGCTACGAACATGCAGCTATGTGGCTATGCTAACTAGCGCTAGCACTTTTCCATGACAAATAAAAATCATCCACTAGATCTTCAAATCTGCAGACGTGGGGAGTAAAACCAACCTTTGTGTTTATTAAGACAGCCTACAACTAGCATGCCTCCCTCCTAAGCTCCTTGTTAGCACACATGTGTGCAGGGAATGAAAAACAGAGGAGGGGTTGAGTTGTATTTTATACAGTCTATGGGCTGAACAAGCTCTGAGCTCTGACTTCCGTTACAGACCGGATGTCGTTGTGACGTATGAAAAACACTGAAAACTGAAACAGCTGGTTTCAGCACACATTTACAGAAAGGTGGAGAAATCAGAACAGGGGCAGAATGGATTCTTTTCATTCTCGGGGGGTTTGTAGACAGGGACACATATTTAAGGTAGAGAACCATTAAAAAGTCCATTTTGCATGATATGTCACCTTTAAATCTAAACCTAAATGTTAAATCTAAATGTTAAATCTAAATCTAAATGTTGGTCCGCGATCCTAAATATTTAGCTGATAAGCGGCAGTGTGAATTTATATATCAGCTAAATATTTAGGATCGCTGAGCAACATTTAACATTTATATTAAACATTAATATTTAACATTTTGGTTTATCGTTGAACATTTAGATTTATATTTAACATTTAGATTGATATTTAACATTTATATTAATATTTTTATTCAAACTTTAGATTGATATTTAACATTAGATTGATATTTAACATTTAGATTTAATATTTATATTCAACATTTTGATTTATCCTTGAACATTTTTAGATTTATTGTTGAACATTTTTAGATTTGTCGTTAAACATTAAGATTTATTGTTGAACATTTAGATTGATATTTAACATTTATATTAATATTTGTATTTAACATTTAGATTGATATTTAACATTAGTTTGATATTTAACATTTATATTTAATATTTATATTTAACATTTGGATGTATCGTTGAACATTTAGATTTATCGTTGAACACTTTTAGATTTATCGTTAAACATTTAGATTGATATTTAACATCTATATTTATATTTATATGTAACATTTTGATTAATATTTAACATTAGATTTATATTTAACATTTATATTTAATATTTATATTTAACATTTTGATTTATCGTTGAACATTTAGATTTAACATTCAGATTGATATTTAACATTTATATTTAATAGTTATATGTAACATTTAGATTTATCGTTGAACATTTTTAGATTTATCATTGAACATTTAGATTTATATTTATCATTTAGATTGATATTTAACATTTATATTAATATTTATATTTAACATTTAGATTTATATTTAACATTTATATTAATATTTATATTTAACATTTAGATTGATATTTAACATTTATATTTAATATTTATATTTAACATTTTGATTTATTGTTGAACATTTAGATTTATCGGTGAACATTTAGATTTAGATTTAACATTTAGATTCAACAAAATGATATCTTAATACATTTTTCACAACAAAATTAAATGTGAAGAAGATCACACATGTACCTCTAAACGTGATAAAAAAAAAGTGACTTAAAAATTCCTTTAACATTGTTATGACGTTTTGGAGTTAAATGTGGAGAACTGTTGCTGATATTTTCAGTGTGCACAACTTCACAAAAAAGCAACAGGTTAGATTGTTTAACGTAAATGTTAATTATTATTTAAAGTGGTTATATTCCCCTTCTTTACATGATGCTACACGCTGACGCTGTTGTACCTCTAATTACATACACAAGAACTACATGTGAAATCCAGTGCTGCATGCAGTCTATCTCTAAAATATCATAAGGTGGAAGAAAATGTGTCATAATGCACTTTGCTTTAATCCCAACACTAAACATGGTGAAGCGAACCACCTGACAGCTGCGTAGGACGGGGAGGAGCTGGGTTGGCTGGACTACAGTCCTGGGACGGGCTCGTAAAAACAGCAGCAGTCAACAGAAATGCAGAGCTAGAGATGTTACGGCATTTCACTGTGCATCCCAGAGCAACACACGCCATGGTGACACGGCTCTGACCTACTTTAACAACACTCCCCGAGACAGAGTTTAAAAGCAAGCGTCTGCTGCTCACATAGATGATCTGATCTCCTCTCTGTGTCTGTGTTACTGGAGGCTGGAGTCAAACTGAGGAAGCTGTGTGTGTGTGTGTGTGTGTGTGCAGACTCTTATTCAGACTTCTTTCACTGGCTCCAGGTCAACATCACACTCTGCACACTTTAGTTTGGTTGATTAGCAACAGACCGAACATCCAGGAGAGGACTTTCAGGCTTATGGCAGACGGTTCAACAGAGTCAGTGAAGCCACGTGAATCTGAGACGTTTGACCCGTGTGTTTTCACCAGGTTGAAGAGTTCTGCTCCTACACGAGACTCCTCAGTCATTAAAAGGGTTCTGTCTGGCTCTTTTTTTATCTAAGTGATCGTTCCTGCTCTCCTCCTGAAGTCAACAAACTCCTATCTTCATTAACACGCTCAGCCACAGCCAGCGAAAGCTCACAAAAGAGGGCCAGGCTAATTGACCTCCTCCTTTTCTGCTCTCTCTTTTCCCTCCACTGTAACTTTGCTGCCGCTGCCTCGCCGCGCTTTTCCATGGCAACCCGGGGATTGTAAGAGCGGTATGGAAACGTCAAACATTCAGCAAGCTCGCATCGCCGCACACAAAAGGCCAGTGACCTACATTTGGAGGGAGGATGAAGGCTTTTCCCAGAAGAACGGGCCCAGCAGAGCAGTAGACGACAGGACAGAAACACAGTGACAATCCCCTCATCTGTTTCCTTTCCTTTGTCTCACCCTGAAGCTAAAGTTGCAGACAGACCTGAAATGAAAGTGACTCCTCTGGTATGTCTCATGAGGAATAAGCAGCATCTTGATCTCGAACAGCTGAAAATGGAACATTCTTTGAAATACAAAAGTTCAGTCCCTCCAGGATTTCGCGGGATTTTTTTGTGATTGTTGCGTCCCCAAAAAGCCTGAATTTGCGACAGCTTTTTGAAAAAACTGCGGTGAAAGTTGTGATTATTTTTTTTTGCTTTTGTCCCCCAATAACATCTCAGGGGCAAGTAAATACGCTAAATTACAGTTGTTTTTAGAAAACATTCTTGATGTGGCCACTGACTGTATTTTGATTCTCTTGATTCACAGAAAAATGCCATGAAAGGACTGTATTGCACATTTACGACGGTCCCTGAATGCACCTCGCAGCGACTGATGCACAGTCAGTTCACGGCACTCTGAAATTAATCTGCATCTTTGATGACGAGGAGTTGATCAAAACTTACTGAATGTGTCTGATGTTTCACCAAACTGGATTAAATCAAGCTGTAGATGCAGAGCTTTTTACGGTAACCACGGCAACAACGTCAAAAAAGAAAGGGTAAAAATCCTCAATGAAGATGAGACAGATGCATGGAGGTGAGGAGAGCTGGTTCATAAAGCACACCTGCTGCAGGTAGAGACCAAGCTAACACTGAGCCCCTCAATCTATAAATAATAACGTTGTCATCGTCACTTGTCCTGCCTGCTGTCCCCTCTTTTCACCCGTTCTCTGTGCGTGTTTTGTTGTTGAAAAGTGCCGATCAAGTGAGGACTTTTGTTTATGTTCCAAGGAAGTCAAATTGATGACAAAACCGATGACATACAGGGGCTGAGATTGAGGTAATTGGTCAGATTTGCGGGAAAGTTGCGCTGATTGTAAAAAATTGCAGGGCCGCGAAAAAAACGCGCTGATTGGTTGAATTTGCGTTGATAGTTGCGATCGCGAAATCGCAACTTCCTGGAGGGACTGAAAGTTGTACATATTTACCTAAAAAGGGGTGAATATAACGTTATTTATTTATTTAATTAACCCTTATTTAACCAGGTTGGTCCCATTGAGATCAAAGATCTCTCAGTCCCTCCAGGAAGTTGCGATTTCGCGATTGACGTAGTGGTAACCCAACAACAGCCCCCCCCCCCCCCGACCCTGCGGGGGGCGGGGCGGGGGGGGGGGGGGGCGGCTGTTGTTGGGTTACCACTACATCATCTATACCGGGACAATAAGAATTGTAGGAACCCAACAAAATCAGGGAAAAAAAAATTATAAAATAAATTATAATAACAACAACAAACAAACAAACAAACTAACAACCCCCCCCCCAAAAAAATAAATAAATAAATGTGTGTGTGTGTGTGTGTATGTGTATATATATGTATATATGTATATATATATATATATGTATATATATATATATATATATATATGTATGTATAAATATGTGTGTATGTGTGTGTGTGTATATATGTATATATATAGAATAAACAGAGAAAAAAAAAAGAAAAAAAAAGTGAGCTTAGGGAATTGGAGGGACTTCCGGGTGAGGGGAAAGGGCGGAGATGATGATGGTTAAGGTCAATGTGTAAATGGTACTAAGAATTATGATAAGTTCTATTATTATTATTATTATTATTATTATTATTATTAATATTATTATTATTATTATTGTTGGTATTAGTGGTGATGGTTGTGGAATTGTAGCCCTTTGTTATGGTTGACCGGGCTTCTTGCTTGCCCACTGAACTAGTTCACCCCCTCTTTATTTTATTTTATTTTAATTTATTTTATTTTATTTATTTATTTTGATTTTGATTGTGTTTATCTATTATTCTAATGATTTGGTTTGGGATGTCCCCCCCCCTCCCGAATTGCCTTCGCTGCCTTCTCCCGCCCAGCTTGTCCCAAATTACTGTCCTATTTTGATGCAGTTGTACATACGGGGAGACGGATGCCCACAAATACACACATACGGACTCACACAAATGAACACACGCATACACGCACGCACACACACACATGCGCGCACGCACACGCACATTTGCGCACTAATTTCTGTAATGTTCACTTGTTGTCTTGTCTTTCACTTTTTGTATATTGTGTATGGTATTGTCATGTCTCTCACCTGTCTTGTATCGTTAAGCAACACTTTAATAAAAAATAAAAATAAAAAAAGTTTAAGAAACAATATGCTTTTTTACATTAAAAGAGAAACAGGATTTGTTTGGAAAGTAAAAACTCAGTTTCAGCCTCAGCTTTCTCACAAGGTACAGCACATGCTGTTTAAAATTGAGGGAGTCATCAATCAAAATACCGAGGTATTTGTAAGAGGTAACAACCTCTATCTCGTTTCCCTCTGCAGTGACCACCACTGGTACACTTTGTGATCCAGCCTTGGAGTTGCTAAACAATGTAAGCTTAGTTTTGTCTGCATTTAAAACAAGCTTCAACTCAAGCAGTGTATCTTCAACAATTTTAAAAGTGTTCTGCAAATATTCAACTGCCTTTACAACAGTTGTTGTACAACAATATAAAACTGTCATCAGCACAAATGGAAAGTTGCATTCGATACATATATGATAATCCCAGCTTACACCATCACGCAGCGTATTATTTGAAACCTTGACGTTTGTGACTCTGAGTGCAGAAAACGGAGGAATGCCTCCTTGTAAACAAACATTCCTGGCTGGTCAGCATTTGGGGGCCATGTTTGTCTGGCCTAATCAGGCCACAGCAGATCGTCTTTATGGCCGCCCCTCAACCATCAATCAGGCCCGCGACTGAGGACCTGTTCGACAGCAGCAGGGGTCACGTCGTCACCAGGGAGACAGTCTTTTAGTGCTGCCATATAAACAATATAGGCTGTTGGGATGAAACAAAGAGAGGAGAGAAGGATGGGGAGAGAGGGGACGGGCCTTGTGTCCTCTTTGGATAGAATTAGGCTCCAGATGAGTGAGACAATACGGAGCTGAGTCAACCCCTCTGACGAACAGAGGTCATCCAGTGCAGCACAGCAGGCTCACACTGATACTGGGTTTGTTCAAGTTCTAACATCACACAGTTCTAGTTGTTCCTCTCTGACAGGACACGTCTGTATCCAAAGGGACGTGACATCATACTGCTCTGTGTCAGGGTGTAAGTCGTTTAACTCTAACATTCAATTGTTAATATTTCACCACCTCCATACTGAGAATCAATCTGAGGAAATATACAGACACATTTTAGTTTAAAAAAAACATCTTTTATAATCCAGTTACTACCATCAGAACACAGCTAACGTTATCATCCAGCCACTACCAGCAAAAAGTTTTGTTCTTAGGGACACAGTGTGTATAAATGGGAATATTAGCGCCATCTAGTGGTCAGATTCTAGAGTGAACTACTCTGTACCTAACCTTTCAGATCAACTGTGGCCCAAGAGGACCAGAAGCTCTCCTGTAAATGGAAACATTAGTTATTAAACAATTTGCCAACCTCTCGCTCTTCTTCTCCTTCAACAACGACCACTCTCTCTTCTTCTCCTTCAACAACGACCACTCTCTCTTCTTCTCCTTCAACAACCACACTTTCTCTTCTTCTCCTTTAACAACAACCACTCTCTCTTCTTCTCCTACAACAATCACTCTTTCTCTTCTTCTCCTTCAACAACCACACTCTCTCTTCTTCTCCTTCAGCAACGACCACTCTCTCTTCTTCTCCTTAAACAACGACCACTCTCTCTTCTTCTCCTTCAACAGTCTCATCCAGTTGGAGGAAGTGGAGAGGGTGGACTCATACAAGTACCTTGGGGTCCAAATAAACAATAATCTGGACTGGTCCACCAACACTGAAGCCATCTACAGGAAGGGACAGAGCAGACTGTTCTTCCTGAGGAGACTCAGCTCCTTCAGTGTCTGCAGCAGGCTTCTGAAGACCTTCTATCAGTCTGTGGTGGCCAGTGCTTTGTTCTTTGCGGTGGCGTGCTGGGTTGGAGGTATCAAGATGGGTGAGGCCAGCAAGCTCAACAAGCTGGTAAAGAAGGCCCGCTCTGTGGTTGGCCTAGAACTGGACAGTCTGGAGTCAGTGGCTGAGAGGAGGTTGATGGACAAACTGCGAGCCATCCTGGACAACCCCTCTCACCCTCTCCATGATGAGCTGTGGCTGATGGGGAGCTCGTTCAGTCAGCGCATCATTCCACCACGGTGCAAGACTGAACGCTTCAGGTGCTCCTTTGTGCCCACCGCCATCAGACTGTTAAACAGTAACGGAGGCCACAGACTGCACCATGCTGACCACTGACCATTTTATTTTTTAAATGAAATATTTGAGCATGAGATCTTCCTCTGAGTCTAATGGCTGCACTGTTGTTTTGTGTTTTATTGGCTGAGTCTAATCAAAAAGTTTAAAATAAATAAATAAATAAATGAGCAGCTTCAATAAACTTCATAACTTATACCTTTCTCCAGATACTAATATGTTAATGTAAAACTTTGTATCACTGTAAACAGATAAACATCACATTTTACAAGCAGAGCTACTTTTTGACACTTTTCAGCGTGTAAAGAGGATCCGTTTCAGTTCAAGTCAGCACTTTTTATTTTAAATGAAGCAGAGTAAACACAAATAAAACTTAACACATTTTTATAATCAGTAGATCAGAAGATGAACACTGATCACTCCTCAGTTCGGCAGCAACAACAAAGAGAGGCTCCCACTCGTCTGAAAAATCTGCATATCCTCTTCCTCATTTTTTTGATGCGTCCAGAGGAAGCTGAGGCCACAGCAGAGGAGTCTGTTTGAGCTGCTCCTTCAGGAGACAAGTAGGCTTCATCTTCATCACCAGGGGGCGTAGGTACACCTCCATCAGATGAGCCAGCAGTCGCTGCATCTTCAGCGGATTGTTCTCCTCCGTCAGAGGACAAAGAAGCAGAATCACCATCGGGGGAGCCTGAAGGTAGACCTCCATCTGAGGGGTAAGAGTCTGGTTTTTGTTCATGGGGGATCTGAGGTAATTCTCCATCAGACAAGCTGACATCTTCTTCAGAGCTGAGGAGTTTTAGTCTTCCTACAGACCGCCAGAACGCTAAACCTGCTCCACAGGAGGGGACGGCAGATAGTCCATCTGATGATCCTTTAGAGAGACCATCGTATTCAGCCACCAGGTCTGTGTCTCCAACCAACGACAAAGAGGGTTGATCATCATTAGAGGGATCAGAACATAGACCAGAGGAACCAGAGCCTGACTCCTGGTCTGGTTTTTGGCTGATGCCCATCATGTCTCTGGAGTTGATCAGACTGGACAAACAACAACGACAATCAATCAATCAATCAATCAATCAATCAATCAATCAATCAATCAATCAATCAATCACTCACTCACTCACTCACTCACTCACTCACTCACTCACTCACTCACTCACTCACTCACTCACTCACTCACTCACTCACTCACTCACTCACTCACTCACTCACTCACTCACTCACTCACTCACTCACTCAATCAATCAATTAGTAAAGTCCACAGTGTGTTATCTCCTCCCAGAATCACTTAGTCACTTACAATTCTGATCCAGAGTCAAGGGCAGCCATGGTAATAAACGGGTGCTGCAGAGCCTGACTCGGGGTCATCCTCTGATCCCCGTCCAGATGCAGCAGACGTTTCAGCAGATCCACAAAAAGCACCCTGTCGTTCAGCTCAGCGTCACTCTCTGGTAGAAACATCTGGAATTACAAACACATCAGGGTCAGAGGATTTAGTCTCTAACGCTAAGAACAGATTCTGTAGTGGTGCTGGTTAATCTCAGTGAGTACAGCAGAGACTACCTACATAAACTAGGGCGTCCAGAGAGCTCGGGAAGTTAGGGTGTATGGCCGGCTCCTCTGGCTGGATGTTATTGGCTGCTGTGAATTCTTCAGGTGTCTAAAGGATCAACATGTACATGAGAAACATCTGAAGCAGTTCAAATGAAACTATGAACCAAGAGAGACACAGAGGAACGTGATTACTGTACCATAAACCTCCATGATGACCCTTCAGCTGCTGCCTCCTCCTCCTCAATGAAGAAGCCCCGGGTGTACATCCCGGCTTGGAGCAGCTGGTCCCCTGGTTGACCCAGAATCTCCACAATGGACTTCATCTGCAGACGAATAAACACTTGTCAGCTGACTCTCTGCAGAAAGTGTCTGCTCCCCCCCCCCACACACAGGTAGACCACATACCATTAGGTATTTACAATGCACAGGGAAGAGGTAGTCAGCCAGGAAGAGGCAGGCCAGGATGCAGCCGACCCCCCATACATCAATCGCCTCAGTGTAGGGAAGACCGAGGGAGATCTCTGGAGCCCTGAGGAGGATGACAAGAACTCAAGATTAGATACCTGTGAACAAACTCTGAGAGCAACGTGCATGGACTCCATCTCTGCTGAAGGAACAGGTGAGCTGTACAGGATGAACCCACCTGAATCCAATTGGCTGGACCACAAGCCCACGCTGGACCTGGTCAGCTGTAATGGCTAAACCAAAGTCGATTAGTTTGACCCTGATGGGCAGGTCCGCGTGAACGAGCATCACATTGTCCGGCTTGATATCCATGTGAAGGATATTCAGACCCTTCAGGGCGTCCAGCGCGACCAGCAGCTGCAGGGACAGAACCAGAGACAGTTTCAGTTTCATGTGCTGCTGTGTGAGGTTTAGAGTCAGGGGTCAGTGAGGACTGAACTTATGGCAGAACATCAGGTACATGCTATAAGATGTATAGACACTGAATCACTTGTGCTTCAAATATTACAGTGCTTTTCCAAAGATGAACATCATGGGGATTTATCCAACAGATTTTATCTCTTAGAGGAGTGAGTGTAAACCTGTAACCACTTTCACACATCCACGACTGAACTTTGTAAAAACTTTCAGAAGCTCCCTCAAAATGTTCCAAAATTGCTTTCACACACGTCCCTCTACTAAATGCTAAATTCCCCTGACAGTGAGCTGTACAGTGATCAGTGGCTGATTTCAGACAGTGTGTGTGTTCAAATCTGTCACTCCTGTAACATCTGTACACTGCAAAAAAGGGAATTTCTTAAAACTAGTGAAATGATCTGTCCATGCAGCAAGTTAGTTTTACTTGATAAGAAATCTTAAAATCAGATAGTTAAATCTAGAAATAAGCAGGCTCTGAAAAGTATTAAAAGGGTTGAAATAAGTAGAATATGCTGATTTTTAGCTCAAACCACTTGAAAACAAACTTCCTACAGCAGAGTTATAAGTGAAATATACAGAATATAAGCAAAGAAAATCTCATTGATTTATTTTCTATACTTAAAGGCACTAGGAGGAGTTTTTCACCAGCTGAGAAAACAGACTGAAACCAACACTGATGCCTCTTTATGACCTTCAAAAGCAAACAAAACCATAAACAACAACACTGATACCTTCTATGTTGTCATTTTTAATGCCTTAAACCACTCAGAGGGGGTAGGTATCAGACCACATGGTTGACATTTGGCTTTAAAAACATAATTTTTCAGCTGTTTTCATGGCAAATAATCACATTGAGTGATAAATCTGGCTGTTAAAAGACAGCAGGGTGAGGTTTTTGTTGAAAACACTACGTTTGCATGTACAGAACAAGAGATAAGAGGTATCACTTTGTCCACAATGGGGCGCCAAAATTGATATAAATCAAAAGTTCCTCACAGTAGCTTTAATTTGAGCAAATTAAGAACTGGGGACAAGAAAAATAACAAATTAAAGTTAAAAAAAAATGATTAGAAAACTATGATTACGCTGTTTCTTGATATAAGCTGGCTCATCTTAAAATAAAGCCTAATCTATCTTAAAACCAAAACTAAAATCTTTCAACCAGGTCTTATTCTTAGAACATACCTCTGAAATGTTTCTACAGAAACCACAACAGCAAGCTGGATTACTGGCAACATTTAAAACATGTCAGGATTAACAACATATAACATCAAGAACGCTATTAATAGTGGCTCAGGGTTGATGCATACTTCAAGACATTTCAAACACAGTCTTTAGAGCCAAACCAAAACAAATCCATTCTGCACAGCCGAACTGTGAGCAATCAACAAGACACAAGCTGCTGTAAATGTCTTAGGTTGGAATGCAAAGACAATCCACAAAAATATAAAATATAAATATAAATTTGAGACGTCGAGAAAGTAAAGAGATATTTTAAGGATCTGCAGGAACCTCAGTGATCTATTTCAACAAATACATGTGTTTAAAGAAGTCTGAGCCATCCTATTGAATACATTGTGTCTTGAATAGATGCCGTATGTGTTATTCTTAAATTAACCAACTTGAAGTTGTTAATCAATCTTGAAACAAGTTTTACTTTGATGAGACTTTAGGTGAGACCACCAATGTAGCTTATTTCAACAGTCATTCACTCAATTTAAGATTCACAGACTAATTGAGACAAAAAAGACATGTTCATAATCAATTTAAGATTCAACCATGCAAAGATTAAAAACAAGTAAAGAACTCTAAAAACAAGGTCATTCATCTAACATGTCTCAATCTAAAAATTTAAATCTTGGCAAGTGCCGAATTATTTGCAGCGTGTCACCTCAGTGTTACAGTAAAACACACCTGCTGTGCGATAGGCCGGATGGCAGACAGAGAAAGAGGCATCCAGTTATTTTCCTGGAGCAGGTCGTACAGAGTCTTGTCCAGCATCTCGAACGCTAAACACGTCTGTCCCATGAACTGGAACTTCTCAAAGAACCTCACCAGGTTATGGGTGTCTGGGTTCAGGACAGAGACCAGGTTTAAGATGGACTCCTGGTCAGAAAAAAGGAGACATGACAACAGATTATCAGCCTGACGTCCTCTGATGAACCAACACTGAAATGAAATGTAACGCCCCCTACATGCACTGTGCATTCCTCCATCACATGTAGAAATGATTTCTAGAATCCTGAGGCTAGGCTCGAGAAACTTGAGGGAAGATGCTTTTTCATTTAACATTTTGAATGGGACTTTGTTGGGATTGTATTTTTGTTAATTTTTGAATGGGTTGGGTCGGGGGGATGAGTAATATTTAACTCAACATTCATGTTTTTGTTCTTCAATGAAAGAATTGATTGTTCAATAAAATATTTAACACTTGATAAAGTTCTACTTACAAATAAATCTGTTTCAATTGTAGTATTTTGGATGGATGACTGCTCATAACAAAACAAATATTTATGCTTGGATATGATACCTTTCCATTAAATTACCCTCGATTCCCAGTTAACTCCCAGTTAATTACCATTAATTACCATTAATTCCCATGGAAAGTTTCAAATTTGGAATATTTCCAAAATTCCCCAGCTTAACTTCCCCTGGAAATTTACCGGAAACTTTCCGGATATTTTCCGACCCCTTTGCAACCCTACCTGTGTCTCAATTCAAGATTTAAAAAAATTACAAATTAGGGTTACCCTAACCCTAACCCCCTAACCCTAACCCTAACCCCCTAATCCTAACCCCCCTAACCCTAACCCTAACCCCCCTAACCCTAACCTTAACCCTAACCCCCCCTAACCCTAACCCTAACCCTAACCCTAACCCTAACCCCCCTAACCCTAACCCCTTAACCCTAACCCCTAACCCTAACCCTAACCCATAACATAAGCATCAAACCAGATGTGCAACAGTAGAAAGGTTCATTCCAGGGCCCGTGGCATTGGCAGTATAGGCAAATGCTAGGGGCACTGGCCGTCCATAGGGGGTGCCGCTAAATGAGTGAGGAAGAAAATGTGAAGATAGAGGACAAACAATATTGTTTTATCTCATTTAATTTTTGATTAAATTGCAGAATGATGCCAGTATACATTTAAAAGCTTGTGATTCACTTTTGATTTAAAAAATAATGGTTTGCAAATCAGTTTTTGAAGTCTTTGAGTGTTCATGATTTACTGTTTTTGTTGTTTTCTTTACACTTTGGAAGCTGTTAGCTTAATCAGATAGAAATTGTAGGCTAAGCTGCAATAAGCATTTTGCTTCTGCCTTGTCAGTCATCACTTAACACATTGCTGTTGCTTTGTTGAAAGTGTCTGCACTGTAAAAAGTATTGTGTTATATAATGACTGAATAAATTCTACTACTACATTATGTATTTTGAAATTGTATTTTTGTCCCATGCTAAATATCAGTGTTATTACCATTTAATTAATGTTCTTTTAGAGGTCATTTTTATTTTAAAACAAAGGAAACCTGTTAAACATAAAGCTGGATGTCAGGTGTCTTTCAGTGTGTGTGTGATGTGATTGTTGGTGGAGTTGGTTACAATACAAGGGGCACCAGTTAAAGGTGACATATCACGCTTTTTTCATCAATATATATTGGTCTAAGAGGTCCCCAAAACATGTCTTTAAAGTTTATGCTCAAAAAAACACTTTGAAATCAGATTTTGGCATGCCTGAAAAGTCCTCTTCTTCAGTCCTCCTCAGAACACTCTGTTTTCTCTCTGACCACGCCCCCTCAGGAAGTGGATGTGCCTCAGCTGTCCAGCACGTTGATCTAATGTTTACATGTTGGCTGAATATACACGGCTGCTCAGAGATCACGTTACTTCAACCCTCTGAATCTGATCCAGAATCTGATCCTGATGGAGAGGCGCCTGTAGCAGGACCTTTCTGAAGGATTGGTCACAGATTTAGTGTTTCTTGTTGTTTTATTTATCAGTATGGAGACGTGTGTCTTGGTACACAGCTACGAACATGTAGCTATGTGGCTATGCTAACTAGCGCTAGCACTTATCCATGATAAATAAAAATCATCCACTAGATCTTCAAATCTGCAGACGTGGGGAGTAAAACCGACCTCTGCCAGAAAGGCAGCGGGACCTTTCTGAAGGATTGGTCACGGATTCTGTTTCTTGTTGTTTTATTTGTCAGTATGTCGACGTGTGTCTTGGTACACAGCTACAGCTACGACATGTAGCTATGTGGCTATGCTAACTAGCGCTAGCACTTTTCCATGACAAATAAAAATCATCCACTAGATCTTCAAATCTGCAGACGTGGGGAGTAAAACCGACCTTTGTTTTTATTAAGACAGCCTACAACTAGCATGCCTCCCTCCTAAGCTCCTTGTTAGCACACATTTGTGCAGGTAATGAAAAACGGAGGGGGGATTCAGTATTATTTCATACAGTCTATGGGCTGAACAAGCTCCGAGCTCTGACTCCGTGACAGACCGGATATTGTTGTTACGTAACAAAAACACGGAAGTCTGAAACGGCTCGTTTCACACACATTTACAGAAAGGTGGAGAAATCAGAACGGGGCAGAATGGATTTTTTTCATTCTCGGGGGGTTTGTAGACATGTTAGAGAAACATATTTCAGGTAGAGAACCATTAAAAAGTCAATTTTGCATGATATGTCACCTTTAAAATATTGCCTAGGGCACCAAGTCAGTTAGGACCGGCTCTGATTCTACCAAAGGTGAGAACAGGTATGATACTGAGAACAGTCCTGTACAGAGCCATGCTTGGGTGGAAGTCTTTGCCGGTGCATATAACTCAAGAAGTTAATAAAGACCGCCTCAAATCATTGTTAAAAAAATATCTTCATATCTCTAATCACACATAATGAAAAAAACACACCTGAGTTATTGAACAAGAAAACAGATATTGATGAAATTAGTAAACTTGGATGAAGGTAGAACTGCTTCTTTGATAAGAGTGAAATAATTCTAATTGAATTTTTTTTACCCTTTTCTTGTATTTGATATGTTAAAACACATGATCCTAGTAACATAAGTGATCATTCAGATGATGTTAAATGTGAATGTGTACATTCATATATGTGTGGATGAACATCATATTATCTGGAGGTACAGTGAAAGTTAAGACATTCATTTTGACTCGTTACTATGGAATTGTGTTGACATCTGCCAAATAAATGACCAATTTGTTTCTCTTCTGTATGTTATTTTGTAATTCATTATGAGGAGCTGTTTTGTTTTGTTGTTGTTTGTCTTGTTTTATTGTATTGTGTGAGTGTGCATGATTGTATATGTGTTAGACTCCAGGAAGCATAGCAGATGCTTGTGCTTGTGCTACAGTAATGGTGATCCTAATAAAGAAAGAAACTACAGAGTTCATTTCATGTCCTAAAAACCACCTGGAGTCAGAAACAAACCTCAGTCTCAGAGTCCTGGGGCAAATCAGGGTCATCCTTCAGGATTTTGACCACCACGATCTCTTTGGTGTCCCGTCTCCAACACTTGGCCACTTTGCCAAAGACCCCTTCACCAATGAACTTCATGATGGAGTAAACAGCTGAGCTGCTGAGCAGAGTGTCACCTGTGTGAAACTCAGGTGTGCTGACGGTGCCTGTGGAGAGAGACGGTGAACATGGAGAGAAAAGATGTGAGGACGGCGTGTTCAGTGTGAGAGGACGTTCAGCATCATGTGGCATGTTGTTGAGTCTTACCTGCAGACATGTTGTCAGGTGTTCTTAGTGTGATATTTCACAGGTGGAGAATGAACCTTCAGGCGTGAATCTCTTTAAGTTCAGAATCAATCAAATCTCTTTCCTCTCAAATGTGTGTGTTTCCTCTCAGTGCTGATGAGTAAACTGACCCAAGTCTACCAAACTGTCCAGTTTATAGACTTTACCTCACAACTGTTTTATAACAGGCAGATCTGTGACATCACAGTGGGTGTGGTCTGCTCAGTTCTGTTTAGAACTCAAGTTAAAAAAGGACAACGTGCTGAAAACATGTTTTTATTCAAATGATCTCTGAAATATAAAAACTCTACTCCTGTTAACATGATGAAAAGTGTTTCTATGCACTACAACAGGGGTTGTGATGATGCTGACTCAATGCATATACCCTAGCTCAGGGGTTCCCAAACTTTTCAGCCCACAACCCCCAAAATATAGGTGCCAAAGATTCGCGACCCCCACTGTCCCTCAAAGTGATTTAATGTGGCTTCATTTAGCTGGTCTGCAGAAAATGACCCTACCTATATGAGCATGTGTCTGTGTTTCCTGTGCTGTTATGAATTAACCTGCTGCTACTGGTGCTTTTGATAATTACCTGTTCACTAACCCTAAACTTAGGAGTCATCTGGCAAAAAGAAAGGCAGAAAACTCATTACATTTTCTATTTTCAAGGTTTTATTTCAAGGTTAGATACTATTTTTGTCAAGATTATTTACTGTAAATGGGTAAAATGTTCTATTTTTCTTTAAAAAAAACATTAGACATCTCATGACCCCCCGTTTGTCTCTCGCAACCCCCCAGGGGGTCCTGACCCACACTTTGGGAACTCCTGCAATACAAGAGCTTTTACTGAAGAGTTAGAGACTGTTACATGTTCAGAAATTTAAAACTGATCAGACACCAGCACACTGTGTGTGTGTGTGTGTGTGTGTGTGTGTGTGTGTGTGTGTGTGTGTGTGTGTGTGTGTGTGTGTGTGTGTGTGTGTGTGTGTGTGTGTGTGTGTGTGTGTGTGTGTGTGTGTTCAAAATCATAGAGTGCTCCTACTTACTACAGGCTGGTGGTATGGCGTCATAATGGATCATCCGTCTCCCAATAAAAGCTGGGCCTGCTGGTACATGGGTGATCTGTGGAGGACTGGTGCATCATGCACAGGTCCTGGGTTGCCAATTTAAGCATTCAAAATGTGCCCCTGGTATCACAGATGCCCTGTAGTAACACTGAGGGGAAAAGTTTCCTGTGGATAAAACATCTATTTTGTGGGAGGAAGAATCCTGATGTGGCACATATCGATGGCATTAGCCGCACAATGACGAGTAAAGCTGGACCCCATCTCATTTATTTCCTTTAGTCTAGTTAAATGTTTAATCACAATACTCAATCAATCTTTATCTATAAAGCACCAAATCCCAACAAATGCTCTCCTCAGACTCTTTCCAAACAGAGCAGGTCTAGACCGTACTCTATGTTCTATTATCAACAAAAAGCCAACATCAAGACAGGATTAGATCCAGTCCCATCTTACTGACAGGACTCAGTCTGATCTCATTTTAATCCACCATGAGCAGAGCACTTTTGTCACAGTTATCACCTGCCACACCTGCTCAGCCTCTCAGCCCACTACATTTCCACTCCCCTTCGTTTACCTGAACCACACTCTCCTCATTAAGCCAACACAAATCACCTGTTTCTCATTACCTGCTGCCAGTATTTAAGTCCCGGTCTCAGCCCACTCAGTGCCAGATTGTTCTCACTGCAAATGCAAGACTCTCCAGCACTTATCCTCGGACTGATCTCCCGGTTTCGACCCTGCCTGTCCCCGACCTTCCTTCCTCGTTTCTGCCCTGGTAACTACCTCAGCCTTCTGTCCCCGACCAAGAGATTTGCCTGCTCCTCGTCTGTTTCCAGCCTGATCCTCCACACAGCGCAACCAGCTTCTCAACAGACATTGTGTGACCGGGTTAGTAAAGACCTGCAAAGACTTGTTACCTGCTGTTTCCTCCGGGCTCCAGGGTGCTGCTTTTGGGTTCACCCTCACACCCGTAACAACTTTGCAGCATTTAGCAAGTTACAGTGGCAAGGACAAACTTCCTTTTAACAGGCAGAAACCTCCAGCAGGACCAGACTCATGTTAGACACACATCTGCCTCGAACTAAGTAGAGAAAGGTCATCCTTCCTTCAGTGATGTGGACGACCCTGCAGACTGTGGCCAGTGGCATGACAAAGATGTTTTTGTCACGCTCTAGGAGGCTCCACAGGTCAGCCAGTAGATCATGAGCTTTAACTGTATATGGAATCAAAAGTACAACTTCATTTTCACCCACTGGGAGATGTGAAGCCAAAAGAGTGCCTCAATAAGCGCTGACATATTGTGCAGGTAAAAAGGTGCAGAAGGAATTCAGCTGGTGGAGCCGTGAAACAACATCACATCCTTTAATACCTGCTAACCACAACATGCATTAAACTTACAGACAGAGCATCACAGATCCCTCATACCAGTGCAGTCTGGAACGAAAGAACATGTGGAGGATAGACATACTTGATTGATTAGCGACCCCTCCCACCCGTCTCACAGCCTCTTCAGCCTGCTGCCATCAGGAAGGAGATTACGCAGTCTCCGGGCCAGAACCAGCAGACTGAGGGAAAGTTTTATCCACCAGGCAGTCAGGATGCTGAACTCTCTCCCTGTTTGGCCCCCTCTTCCCATAGTGCCCCCTTCACAGACTTAACCCGGTCACTGACCACCCCCCAAATCAACACTGAGGGTCTGAGAGAGAAACGCAATATCAAATCCTCAGTATGTCTAGTGCATACTGCAGTTTATTTGACAATAAAGAAGGCTTTTAACCTTTGAACTTTGAATACCTTTGGAAGTCTGATATGAATTACTAAAGTCTGCCTGTTATGATTGTCACTAGGACTGGACCCAAATGCAAAACTCAGGCAAGCTGGATTGTGAAAAATACAAGTGTTTATTTAGAGTGAACTCCGTGGTAATGGCGCCGTGGGTAACGAGCGGAGCAGTCCCTCTTTCCAGTGTCCTTCCACAGTGGGTAACTGGAGCTCAGGCAAAGGCAGGCAGGTTCAGCAGCAGACAGGGAAGCGATCAGCACGAGAGCAGGAAGCATGCACGGCAAACTCTGAATCTAAATGAAAACACATAAGGACATCAGCTTGACACACACAAAGACAAGCAAAACAAAAACATTCTTGAGGAGCCACGGACTCAGTGTACCCCTTAAAACTGAAGTACGATCTGGCAACGAGTAGGAGAGAATCCGGAGTCTTTATAGGAGAGGGTTGATTATTGAGTGGCTTCACCTGGTGCTGCCCTGCAGAATGGAAACCCCGCCCACATTCACCCACAAGACACAAACAAGGGGAAGAGACACAGGAGGAGGAGCAACAGACAGGGAAATGACAAAACACACACAAAGAGGGAGAGGAGAGGGCTGCCATGATGAGGATCATGACACTGCCAGTGTTACTTTTATTTCCAACATCTGGTGAACTTTTTGCTCATGCTTGTAAATGATTCTGTTTCTTTTACTGCTGCATAGAGAGTGTGACAGGTTTGTGGATCATGACCAAGCGGCAATCTCCGGTCTCAAAATATGAAGCCTATGTGGAAGTGTTATGAAATGTAGTTCATCGAGCATCCGCTTGAGGCTGGCTGCAGAAACCGGACACCACATACACACCAATTCAAAGAAGACAATCTTTATAGCAGAAGTGGGCGGGGATTTATGCTAATTAATGATCACCGGTAGCGCGCTGTCAATTTACGATGAGTTGGCATTCATGATCTTACACGTGTTTACATTCAAATCTGAGTTTCCCGCGCCGTTCATGAATCCGGAGTGGAGTTTTAGTAGGGTGGGCTTTTATGTGCAAATCTACACACAGATTTACTCACGTTTCATGAATGAGACCCACCGTGGGGGGTGAATTTTTTTATAAAGGGACAGTTCAGAAAATATTAAGATTCCGAGTTTAGCCCATTTAAGGACATGACTGACTTGATTGACAGGCGGGAACACATAGCTGTTGGCTAGGAGGCCTAAAGCCCGCCTCTTTACCTCACACTAAAGGTGGGTACACTCTACAGGATAATTGGGCTGATTTTTGTCTCGATCTCCCCCTTACGATCAAAGCCAGCAAAGGCCCAATTGTCTGATGTTTGTAAACGACATGGTGTCTGATTTTCCTGTGGTGTGGGGTGTGATAAGAGTGATTTTGTCCGGTCGTTGCCGCTCGGAAGGCCTCAGAAGGAGAGATGGTAAACAATGAACATGTTTAATAATTGCGACTAGAAACCCTCGAGTGTGTGGGATGATCCGAGAGGTCACGTGTACCGGAGCAAAAGCCAATCAAGACGCAAGCTGACTCAGCTGACTGACGGAAGAGGAGGTAAAAACAAACAAAAACATGACGCCGGCGAAAACTCACCGCTGTAATGAATACAACTCGTGCTGTAATGCATACAGCCCACATTCCCGCCGTCTCTATGACTGTTTCCATAATCGTTTTTCCTTTTTGTGTGTTTTTTCGGAAAGTAAGAGGCTGAAAACGATCATCATTGCCTCTTCCTGTTGGTCCGCCATGTTTGTTTACACCGAAATCACGTTTTACTAAGCGAGATTTTAGAATATTGAGCGTGAAGAACCTGATACTCTGCTGAAGAATCGGTTAGTGTGTGATTTGCTCCGTAGTGCACACCACACACTATAAGATCAGAAGAGAGAGATCTTGTGCGATCTGTCTTTTGTTATCATCGAGTGTGTGCTCTCTAAATGTGTGAAGGTTTCAAGAATCCTGTAATGTGTGCCAGCCTTAAAGCTGGGGTTGGCAGTCTTGGAAAACTAGCATGAATTTGAATGTAGCATTTCCTCAGGACTCCGTCTAACCCCTCCGCCCCTCCCCTCGGAGCTCCTCCGAAATGACCCCCCGCTCACATGCACGAGCGCCGCTGACTTGCGACCATATGATGGTGACTGATTCAAGTGACTGGTCGTCACCAAAACATTATCATAGTGAAAGTTAAAAACACAAACAAACATGGCTCAAAACTGTCATGCTAGCATTATCCAGTTGTACTGGTGACACGATATCAGGAGAAAAGTTATAACACATATATAATACTGTAACAGCTCTACTGTTTGTTAAACGTGTTCAGTGTAGATGCTCTTAATTCCTACAGTGTTGACAGTCAGTGAAGGCATCAGGAGAGGTGCAGAGAGTGCGAGTGGGAGAGAGGAGAGACAAGAGGAGAAGTTCTTCATTCATTCAAACATTGATTGTTGTTTTGTTGGTTGGCGTGATCACGGCCGACAGTGACCGGTTATTAAAGATCAACGTGTTCACCAATCGGCTCGTCATCACTACAGCATCCGGACGGACTGTACAATACATCTACATTTCTGTAGGACTTACTGAATGTCATTCATTCTTCTGCTTGTCAGAGCCCCCGTGGTGAGAGCTTTTTAGACTCTGATCCGGACTACAGTCCTGAGCAAAGCACTTCATCAGGTCAGAGGGGACAGGCCCGAGGTGGAGCGAGAGGAGCAGGAAATAGAGTCAGGGGAAGCAGAGGCAGGAGACGGGGACTCGGAGTGAACGCCAGGGAAATGTACGCGCAGGAGGCGGGCAGATTTAGATACACTTTTTGTTATACTAGTTAAAATGATCTTTATGTCCTGATGGCAATCAATACATGATGTGTTCCTAAAAAAGAGCGAAGAAAAGCTGCTATCTACAGCCGGAGTAAACCTGGGAAAACACCAACCAATCACCGTTTTTTGGGACCCAAAATTTTAAACCATTCAAATCCCTTCCTGCCGTTCTGCCCGCCTCCTGCACGTACATTTCCCCGGCGTGCACTCCGAGTCCCCGTCTCCTGCCTCTGCTTCCCCTGACTCTACTGACTGCCCCTCTCGCTCCACCTCAGGCCTGTCCCCTCTGACCCGATGAGGTGCTTTGCTCAGGACTGTAGTCCGGATCAGAGTCTAAAAAGCTCTCACCACGGGGGCTCTGACAAGCAGAAGAATGAATGACATTTAGTAAGTCCTACAGAAATGTATATGTACTGTAGTGTCCGTCCGGATGCTGTAGTGATGACGAGCCGATTCGTGAACACGTTGATCTTTAATAACCGGTCACTGTCGGCCGTGATCACGCCAACCTACAAAGCAACAATCAATGTTTGAATGAATGAAGAACTTCTCCTCTTGTCTCTCCTCTCTCCCGCTCACACACTCTACACCTCTTCTGATGCCTTCACTGACTGTCAACACTGTAGGAATTAAGAACATCTACACTGAACAGGTTTAACAAACAGTAGAGCTGTTACAGTATTATATGTGTGTTATAACTTTTCTCCTGATATCATGTCACCAGTACAAGTGGATAATGCTAGCATGACAGTTGTAAGTGCTAACAGCAGCCATGTTTGTTTGTGTTTTTAACTTTCACTATGATAATGTTTTGGTGAGGACCGGTTTTGAATCAGTCACGATCATATGGTCGCAAGTCAGCGGCGCTTGTGCATGTGAGCGGGGGGGCGTCGTTTTGGAGGAGCTCTGAGGGAGGAGGGGAGGGGTTAGACGGAGTCCTGAGGAAATGCTACATTCAAATTCATGCTAGTTTTCCGAGACTGCCAACCCCAGCTTTACTCAACATTTTGTCTGAGGAAACTTCTGGTTCTTCCTGCATGTATACCATTTGTCACTGCAGGACAGTTTTACTACATTAGTGGAATTTTTTTAGAGGACTGGAAAACAAAGCTTTTATTACAACACTTTTTGCACTCGCAAAACTTTTCTCCAAAATATTTTGAAGTTGCACAGATTACATTCTGGAAGAAAGATGGTCACAAGTTTGAGTCGTGTAATATAATGGTGCCTATCCTGCATGAAGAGAACTGCTTCGATATTTTGAGACCTTTTACTGAAAATACTTGTATTGAAACTACAATGCATGACTTAAACGTATGACATTTTCAAACACACTGCAAAAACTCTTTGGTTACATAATCAGAAAGAAACAATCTTGTAAAGCTTAAAGGGGACATATCACGCTTTTTTCATCAATATATATTGGTCTAAGAGGTCCCCAAAACATGTCTTTAAAGTTTATGCTCAAAAAAACACTTTGAAATCAGATTTTGGCATGCCTGAAAAACCCTCTTCTTCAGTCCTCCTCAGAACACTCTGTTTTCTCTCTGACCACGCCTCCTCAGGAAGTGGATGTGCCCTCGGCTCTCCAGCACGTTGATCTAATGTTTACATGTTGGCTGAATATACACGGCTGCTCACAGATCACGTTACTTCAACCCTCTGAATCTGATCCAGAATCTGATCCTGATGGAGAGGCGCCTGCAGCAGGACCTTTCTGAAGAATTGGTCACAGATTTAGTGTTTCTTGTTGTTTTATTTATCAGTATGTAGACGTGTGTCTTGGTACACAGCTACGAACATGTAGCTATGTGGCTATGCTAACTAGCGCTAGCACTTATCCATGATAAATAAAAATCATCCACTAGATCTTCAAATCTGCAGACGTGGGGAGTAAAACCGACCTCTACCAGAAAGGCAGCAGGACCTTTTCTGAAGGATTGGTCACAGATTTAGTGTTTCTTGTTGTTTTATTTGTCAGTATGTCGACGTGTGTCTTGGTACACAGCTACAGCTACAGCTACAGCTACGAACATGTAGCTATGTGGCTATGCTAATTAGCGCTAGCACTTTTCCATGAAAAATAAAAATCATCCACTAGATCTTCAAATCTGCAGACTTGGGGAGTAAAACCGACCTTTGTGTTTATTAAGACAGCCTACAACTAGCATGCCTCCCTCCTAAGCTCCTTGTTAGCACACATGTGTGCAGGGAATGAAAAACGGAGGAGGAGTTGAGTTGTATTTTATACAGTCTATGGGCTGAACAAGCTCTGAGCACACATTTATAGAAAGGTGTAGAAATCAGAACAGGGGCAGAATGGATTTTTTTTAATTCTCAGGGGGTTCGTAGACATGCCAGGGAAACATATTTCAGGTAGAGAACCATTAAAAGTCCATTTTGCATGATATGTCACCTTTAATATAAGCACATTCTCCTAACAAATCCAGGTAAGTGTCTTACTTAAGATATTACACTCCAAAGATAAGACCTGAATGACTTGTAAACATCTGCCAACAAGGTAGTTAAGAAAGAAAGAAACTTAATTTGTACGTTTTTGACTAATGAGAGCTTTGTTACTACAATGAAACCACAAGCACTTGGTTCATACTTTTTTTTTTTTGCAGGTCTCTGAGGTCGTACTTTTACCACTTTTTTAGACACTTTTCTCAGACTGATAAATCTCTAATTTTTAAAACGCTTCCTCTGAATATTTGTTTGAATAAAAAACTTAAAATTGTGGTACATTTATTTAATTCTTCTGAAGGTGTTTCCTGGTATAATGACTTTCCCTCTCTTTTTCAAACATGGTGTCGTCTGACCAGGATACAAAGGCTCAGTCCTGTTTTGGCACACTGACACCGTGTGGCTAAACCAGGGAAAACACTTCAACACCCATAACACTTTGACAATCTTTGTATGGACAGTGACCTGATTCATTCAACTTCACATTAGGGAGGATTTCTAACCCTTTTTGTTCATTTCATTATTAACTTAAATTTAATTAATCACTGAATTTGAACCCTTATTGAACATGAATTAGATTTTGTAGTTGAAACGGAGTAAATAAAAATGCAGTTTTCTCCATTATACATTCAATTGTTTATCTTACAAGTAAAATTGTGTGCTAATATGTGTATGTGTGTGAAGAAATATTTTGATTTGTCTTCCCAGTCCCCTCACGTTTCTGCCTGCTTTAGAATAATTTCACAAAAGTCAAAAAATCATAATAATTTACTTTTGAAGGACAAATTAAACCATGATAGAATGGCACAACATATCAATACAGCCATTTATTGATTTCCTGACGTGTATCGAACGTGACGTGACAAATATCGATGTTATGATTTAAAAATCGAACTAATCAAATTTCACTCCCATCGATTCACAGCGTCACAATTTCGTAACTCCGAATAACATGAAAGAAAGTAACGTGAACAGAAGTTAGCTTAAAGGTGACATATCATACAAAATTGACTTATAAATTGGACCAACACCATAGTACGAGAAACATCCCCATATCATGATGCTTGCACCCCCATGCTTCACCGTCTTCACTGTGTACTGTGGCTTGAATTCAGTGTTTGCAGGTCGTCTGACAAACTGTGTGTGGCCCTTAGACCCAAAAAGAACAATCTTACTCTCATCAGTCCTTCAAATATTACGCCATTTCTTTTTAGGCCAGTCAATGTGTTCTTTAGCAAATTGTAACCGCTTTAGCACATGTCTTTTTTTTAACAATCGGACTTGGGGGGGGGTAGCTTGGCTTCACATAGATGTCGTCTGATTGTTACAGTACTCACAGGCAACCTTAGATCTTCTTTGATCCTCCTGGAGCTGATCATTGGCTGAGCCTTTGCCATTCTGGTTATTCTCCGATCCATTTGAATAGTCGTTTTTCTTTTTCTTCCTCGCCTTTCTGGTTTTGGCTGGCTTTTTTAAGAGTTTGATATCATTTTAGCTGAACAGCCTATCATTTTCTGCGCTTCTTTATAGGTTTTCCCTTCTTTGAATAATTTCTTAATCAAAGAACGCTCTTCTTCTGAACAGCGACCCATTTTACTCTGTTTTTCAAGGACAAATGCACAGCCAGAATATACAGCGTCAGTTGCCTTGATCCTTAAATGAGGGCCACCTGTTTAACACCTGTTTTTTTCACATTATCAATGACCTCACTTATTGAACTCAGCACTGCTATTTTTTTGAACACGCCCCTTTCAGTTAATGATTCAGTTTCACAGAATCAGCAGCATGCACGCCATGCCTGTTGGGTCTGTTGGTTTTCTATACCTTTACTAAACCTTCTAGAAACTTACTTGCAGTGTAGAAGTTGAAATTTTAACAAAAACAGTGATTTATCTTGCTAGTGATGTTGGACTGCTATTATTTTGAACACAACTGTATGCTTGTATGCATTGGTTATGCCTTTAAAGTTTGTATGAATTTCTGAATGTGACTTTTTTCAAGAAACAGGAACAAGTCATGTTGTGTCTCATCATGTCGTGTCGCATCGTGTTATGTAGTATCCTGTGGTGTTGTGTCATATAGTATCATGTCAAGAATGAGAAACTTTTTCTGATTTTCTTTCTGCAAATGTATGATTTTATAACCTTTTTTTTTTAACAAATTTGCTACATAACTCTCACAAATTTGTGACTTTAATCCCAGAATATGACTCTCTACCTTTTCTCTTTCAATTGCTGCAAGTGTTCATGGGTTAAGCAGTCAAAATGGCTTCAGGATCCCTTGAAGATCTCATGACAATATAGTCATCAGCCATAGCCATAGTGTAATATGGGGAAAAGTCTACTCAAAATGTTAATAAATATGTAAAACATCCTCTAGAAATGACAGTAACATGTTCACATGTGTAGGAAAATGAAGTGTGTAAAACTGTTGTATAAATGTTGACATCAAAACTTGAATATTCCTAATTTTAAGTAAATATTTCCTAAAACTGCTTAAATGAATGTCTTACAAATAGATCTTTTGCCTTAATTAGACAGGACAACTGAAGAGAAACATAAAAGATGATTCACATTCATTAGGCAAAGTAGAAAGTGGGGAGAGGCATGCAGCAAGGGGGCGTCAAACCAGCAACTGCTGCATGAGGACTGTAGCCTCTGTATGAGGGATGGGCGCCCGAACCACAAGCCAACCTGTGCTCCTGAAACAAATGTCTTAACATGAGGTTCAATCAGTTCCTCTAATTTTCCCCTCACATGCATCTGTACTTCTGTTGTTTTTGTTCAGGATGTTTGTCTTTCACACCTCCTGTCAGAGCATGATGTTCCTGTTGTGCTCACAAAGGAAGGAAACAACATCTTGACTTGAGGAAACACAAACTCAACTGATTACAGCGTCTGTAAGTCTGGCGAAGGTGTGAGTGTGTTTGAGAAAAGAAGGTGATCAAGAGAAGAAATAAAAAGGAGGCAGTGAGATCACACCATTACACACCATCTTCATTTTATCTGGGTACAACGTTCACTTGCTGTTCTCTCTTCATCCAGCAGATGGTGCTCTGATGTAAGACTTAACAGTGTACTCAGTATGCATACAGACTTTGTGTGAGTGCATGTGTGTGTGCCCAGGAGAAGCTGTCAAAACATCTGTCCCAGTTGTCCCTGCATATCTCTGCTGATCAGAGAGCAGACAGGTTTCCTCGTCCCGTTTTACCTGCAGTCACCTGCAGCCGGCCTCCGCGGAGATGACTGAGGAGGAAGCAATTACAGGAGCGAGCAACGGGAAGCAGATGTGCAATTATGAGAACAGAGGTTTGCACTTAGCCCGCTCATTGCCCCAGCGTCCTCCCTGCAATCCACAATGCAACCCACAGCAGCCAGCTCCACAAACTGCTAATTAAGTCCTCATCACAGCCCGAGAGTTACAGCAAATCCAGTGCTCATCACAACCGCTGTGCATAAATATACAGAATCACATAAACTAAATATGAAGTATGCTATTTTCTTAATGCTGCAACAATAAACGTTCAGGACTGTGGACTGAAAATGAGCACTCAACCTGAGACTGATGTTACAAGAGCTAACACGTCCACTGATACTGAGGCAGCAACGACAGGCAGCAGCAGTTAATTCAGTTTCAGACCAACATCATACATACGAGCATATTACACGACACCGGACTGTAACACACACACACACACACACACACACACACACACAAAGATGTGGATGCAGCAAAAAAAATTCTAGATTGACCACAACCATAAATATATCAGGCAGAACATCTACAGTCAGATGTGCTGCCTTCAAGCTTTTCAAAGTGATCTTGAAAGAATCCAGACCGGTCTGTTAAGTTTCAGGTCTTCTTGTAATTACAAACTTAAACCCCTGTTGTCCCAGTTCAGTTCTGACCTTTGGATCAGACGGTAAGCAAAGGTCCTGCAACTGTAAATCTCATCTGTCTGATGAAGGTAGGGTAGAGGGTACAAAGGAAGCCGAGCTGAGGTATACTTAATATCCTTAAGACAACAACAGTGTTTTGGTTTACATGTAGACAAGGCACAACATCCAACATGTGTGAGCAGTGATGAGTGAGGGCTTTAAAAATGATAAACCTCATCACTCCATAATAAACAGTGTACAGAGTGGGACTGCTCTTGTTTGTTTTAAAAGGAAATTTAAATTCCAGTCTGAGTCTGAAGGTAAGAAAACAATCAGAATTGAGCATCATTTATTTAACATGATTAATCACAAGATCACAAAGTCTGCAGATAAAAAATGTCAAATTGGTTTGCAAATTGTGGCTAACACATAGACTGTAAAAAATATGGACGCTGTTCTGAAGCCAATCGGCAGCAGCAGCCATATTGCTTCTGTCGAGCAAGTGTGACGTAAAGAGGCGGGCTTTGATCCTCCTAGCCAACAGCTGCAGTGTTCCTGCAGTCAGCTGTGCCTCTCATTGGAAGACTAGTAATCTCAATATCTTCAAAATTAGAAAAAAAATCACCCCCCTCACAGTGAGAGGACATCGAGAAATGAGCTATTCAGACTACACTGGTCTTTTGTACCAGGCTGTAAACATGTTTATTTGTGCTGCAAACATCATCTTTTTCCCATTCATGTGTATGTGACTTCCGGTACTTCCGGAGCCAGCCTCAAGCGGATCGTCAATAAACTGCAGCTTTTGCCACTTCCGCATTGGACTCATATTTTTAGACCGGAGGTTGCCGCTTGGGCTAACACTAGCAGAGCTAGTACCACCTGCCTTCAGTCCTCCTTGCAGGTTAATGTCCACATGCCTGTGCTGGATCCACACAAGTGGCAACCTCTGGTCTCAAAATATGAAGCCTAAATATGAACTAAAATTCACCGAGTATCCTCTTGAGGCTGGCTGTAGAAACACCAGAAACCACATAAACACCCATTCAAAAAAGACGATCTTTGCAGCAGAAATAAACATGTTTACAGCCTGGTTCAAAAAACGGCTTCAGTCTACGTAGCTAATTTCTCTATCAGCACACACTGTACGAGAGTGAACTTTTTTTCTAACGCTACAGTTCAGAAGATATTAAGATTACAAGTTTTGCCCATGTAAGGACATGACTGACTTGATTGACAGGTGGGAACTCATAGCTGTTGGCTAGGAGGCTCAAACCCCGCCTCTTTACCCCACACTAAGTTTGGTTGAGTTCAGCATTTTCAGTATGGCTCCTGCCGACGATTGGCTTCAAAACAGAACTCAGGAACGAATGGGTGACGTCGCAGATACTACATTTATTATATATACAGTCTATGGGCCCACATTGCTCTGGTGGAGTGGTTATATGTCAGTCCTCCTGTTGTCCTCATATTCTGTATACACCCCGTGTCCTCCAGGTCAAAATGACCCGTCTTCACTAAAACCCCCAATATAAGCAGCTTAATTGAATTTTAAACACCAAATTTTATCTTGCTTGAAGAAACAACTTGTCATTCACCACAAAATGTGTGAATACCTGAGTTTTCCCTTTTCACTTGTATTTCTATAGTTTAAGAAAAGAATAGAAATGTGCAAAAAAATCCCATAGACTAGCTGCAGCCTCACCTCGGGACCTGTATACACCTGCTAAGATTAGCAGCCCTAAGTAGGCCTGCAGGTCAGTCTCATCCATCTTTTTCCTGGAGATTTGTCATCTCCAGGATTATTTTTTCTATTGCTGGTGTGATAAACAGGTAGAATGTAGAGACAATATCATGGGCATGAGAAACGGCATACCTTGTGGGTCCTGGGGTCATCTTTATGACATTTTGTTCTGCATGCCTGCCGTGTTGGTCATATGCTGCCGAGGACCATGTTATTTTGCCATTTTTTGAAAGGAAAGTCTCACTTTCAGCTTCAGGGTTTTCTTCTTCTTCTTCTGAAGATGATTCATCATGCTCTGGGTTGTATTCCTCCACATCTTCTTCTTCTGATACATCCTCCACTTCCTCTTCTGAATCAGAGTTGTCTTGCTGGACATCTAAAAAAATCTGCTCTAGAGCCTCTTCAACGTTATAACGCACACTCATGGCTTCAGCACAGAAAGAAATTGGGGTCCTGTCATCTGCAGCACCTTTATAACCTCTGGAAATCTACAGACAAAGAGTTCTGCAGTCTGCGAGAACGCCACATGTCTTGTCTTGTTTACTTCTGCTACTGATTGATCTGAGACACAACTAAAACATTGTAACATTCTGTGGTGTGTAAATAACTCTGTGACCTTGATTCAAACTCTATTTACCTCACGGGTCATTTTGACCCGAAGACCACCTTTGTACCTTTTTTTGTGCAGCTTACATGGAAATGCGAATAAAAGCAACATTTCACTTTTTCTACTGTTGGGGCCAATCTAGGAAAAGTCATAAAATTTCAAGTTGAAAAAATATTGATTAGGGGATTTTTTGGGGTTTTTTAACACAGTGACGGGTCATTTTGACCCGAAGACAACAGGAGGGTTAAGCAGACACAGCCTACATACAACTTTATCTCCATTTACTAGATCAATATACTGATAAACCATGCAAGATGCCATCTGTCACCTGTGCTTGTTTACATCCAGGTAGTAGAGCTTTAGAGCGTTATGGCAGTGTTATCCAGAGCTTTAGCCCCAGCTAAAGGCAGGTGGCTATACTACACCTGCACACAACTTAAGATCACATTTTCTGCCTATAATAATACAAATATTTTAAGATTTAGTTCAAAAAGATGTGGTACCAGCTAGCAAGGGTGACTGCTAAATGTGCACATATAGTCCAGACTGTAAAGCTTTGAGAAGTGGTATGCACGTATAAAACATCACCTGGCATAAAGTGGCAGCAAACAGTCTGTTTTTGGACTGAAGAGAAAGGCAGGATTTGATTCTGTAATTAAAACATACTTTCAGTTTTAATCTGTAAACAGCTGCTGAATGCAAAGTGTGTGTGTGTGTGAGAGAGAGAGAGAGAGATTCATGGATTTAAAGATAACTTAATGAGATTCAAACTCCATCTGTGTTCTCTGAAAAGTGGAGGCAGGTTTGTTTGCTTAGATTTAAAGTAGCATGATTTTTTTTATTTACACTTGTTTTATTGTAAAAGTGTATCTATATATTGTCTTTTATTGTCATAAACACCTTCCCATGTGTACGTATATAGCTCTTGAGATCCTGTCACCAACAGGTCACATTAATATCCTCTAACATCCGTCTAAATATATGCATTTATGATAGGCATCAAGAATAGAGACATGTAATGCTATCTTTGGAGATATTTATTATTTCATGCAAATTAATTGATACCTTATGTCTGTTAACCTTCTTATTTTGTATTAACTACTCTCATGGTCAGATCAGTGGCTAGCTTTGTAAAGGATATAACATCAGTCTGTTTCTCATTATGTGCATCCACATGAAGGCTGTTTGTGGGTAAGGGAGGTGGAGAAAACACATGTTTACTGTCTCCCCACAGTAAATATTCATGATGAGTAAATGTTGAAAAAAAAGTAGGATGACATTTTTGGCGGAAAACTTTGACGTTTATGTTTAGCACAAGATCCCCACGGTCATGAGGTAACACTTGAAGAGCTCATTTGCAAAAACAGATAACTCTGTTTTTATACATTTTCTTTTTTTTTTTCATTTCATTTCATTTTTTAACATTTTTAAAGTTACATTTTTTAAGATACCTCTAATTAGTAATGTCATATTTACTTAGTCAAAGCCCAATCAACTTCAGTTGATTGATAATACTTAAAGCTAGGGTTGGTAGTCACGGAAAACTAGCATGAATTTGAATGTAGCATTTCCTCAGGACTCTGTCTAACCCCCCCCCCCCTGTCCTGTCCTCGGAGCTCCTCCAAAATGAAGCCCCCGCTCACATGCACGAGCGCCACTGATTAATGACCATATGATGGTGACTGATTCAAAACTCCTGTTTAGCACATTGTTTGTTTTTTTGCAATACGTCAGCTCATGTCTCACTCAGCTGTAAGAAAACACAAAAACATTCTCATAGTGAAAGTTAAGAACACAAACAAACATGGCTGCTGTTAGTACTCACAACTGTCATGCTAGCATTATCCAGTTGTACTGGTGACACAATATCAGGAGAAAAGCTATTATACATATAGTTCATCTACATTTTCTGTAGGACTTAAATGTCATTAATTATTCTGCTTGTTGATGAGAGCTTTTTAGACTCTGATCCGGACTACAGTCCTGAGCAAAGCACCACATCAGGTCAGAGGGGACAGGCCCGAGGTCGAGCGAGAGGGGCAGTAAATAGAGGCAGGGGACGGGGAGTGCACGCTGGGGAAATGTACGCGCAGGGGGCGGGCAGAACGGCAGGAAGGGATCTGATTGGTTTCCTAATTTGGCTCCTGATGGCGGTGATTGTTTGATGTTTTCCCAGGTTTACTCTTTTTTGAGAACACATTATGAATTGAATGCCATCGGATCATAATTATTTATCATATAGAAGTGTACATAGTGTCCCATTTTAATGCACCTCCCCTATTTTAATGCACCTCACTAGATACTGATATAGATAAAGACATAGGATTGGGGGTGCGGGTTGGATGGGCGGGTTTTATGGGGTGGGGGGCAGATTGTGGTGCAGCAGTGCACTACGGCTCTCCCCCCCTCCCTTCCTGCCCCTCCTATTTTAATCCACCTCACTAGCAAACATACATACAAAATATATATATATATATATATATATATTGACACAAATTATATGACACAAACACAGATTAGGTGTGGCGGGGCCTTAGTGTGTGGCTCGGCCCTACTCATTGGGAGTCCATCGGGGCTGAGTGGGTTGCTGGTGTCCCCGTCACCCTCCGTCCCTCTGCTGTCCTCTCCGCTGCGGGGGCCTTGTCCGCGGTCTCCCTCCGGGCCATGTTTCCCGATGGTTCCCTCGCGGTCCTCTTGGGGGGGTGGGGTGGCGCGCAGCTGTGGGGGTGTTACTACGGCAGCCATTGGGGTGTCCGACCATGCCCCCGCGGCCTGGTCCCTTGGTCGCGGGTGGGGGGCGTGGCTTGGGGAGTGGTCGGACCGGTTGGGGGGGGCAGGGAGGATTGGCCCCTCCCCCCACTCCGTAGTGCCAGTTGGTGGGCTGTGGTCCGTGTCCTGCCCGGCTGCTTGGCTGTCTGCTCCTGGTGCTGGGCCCCCTTGGCCCTGGTGGCTCTGTCTTGGGGGTCTGTGGGGGCGGTGTTGTGGAGGTGTTCCTTGGGGGGGCTGCGGGGCCTTTCTCCCCTCGCCCCCCTTCCCTCCTGCTGGGTGACCTGGGGGTCGCCCTAGGTGCCCCGGCGGTGCCTGTTTGCTTCCGGTCTGGGTCCTTGGCTTGTCCCCTGGCCTTGGTCTCCCGCAGCGCGTTGGTTCCTTCGGCCTGACTGCTTTCGCGGCCCGGGTACCGGGGTGGACTGCTCGGCTGATCTGACCCAAGTGGTATCATCTGCACCAGTGGTGGTCTTGTTACACAAATAGAACACAGCACGGCGGCAACCCTCTGCGACCCAAGCTTCAGTAATGATTGTGGACACTAAGGGTTGCTTAATCATTAGTATCACCGCACAGTGTTTTTGGCGTCATGGTGAGATGGTCCCTCTCCCTCTAAGTGTCTTAGGTCTCTCTCTCCTTCTCTTTCCCTGTCCCTTTGTATATCTTTGTGTATTCCTTTTGTTTATTTTATTTATTTATTTTTGGCCCACCTAGGTGTTCACGCCCTCTTTTACAGAACATGATATTAGCTGTCAATAAAAGATAGGCCAGAGTTCTAAGAGGGATGGTGATGGTTGCATGCACACAGTCACAAGCACAGAAGAAAAAGGTTTTCTTTCTTTTCTTTTGCTGCAAGAATAAATTGCATTAATATTTGACAGTTTGTGACAAACATGACACAAACCAGAAATATATATGCAGACAAGAGTAAAAAAAAGTGTACATAGTGTGTATACATCCGTAAGAGTTGCCATATTTTATTTTATTTTACCTTTATCATTGCTATTATTATTGTTTTTATATTTTTTAACTATGTTAGTACATTGTTGTTTTCCCCTGTCCCGTGTTGTAAGCTGCTGTAAGAAACAAATTTGCAAATGAACTCTTCACTTTGTCCACAGGGGGCGCCAAACTCAATTCAAGCAGGAAGTACTTCACCAGAGCTTTCAATGACAGTATTTGAACACTAGACGAAGCTAATCGCAGCAACCTGAAGGGCAGTTTGAAGGCAAGACAAATAGAAAAGGAAACTAGAGAGGGAGGTTTACATCACACATTTTATTGATTGCTCATTTTGGAAATGTATATAAATGAGCAACTTTCAACCAGCAACCTCTCTCCTCACGTTTTTATTTTCAGGCTCCAAAAAGGGCCCCAAAATGTATATTGATAAACTATTCGATGCATAAACACTTAGGCTGCAGGACAGGGAGATTCAGGATTTGATAAGCATTTGGTTTGTTGCATCCTGAGGCCTCTATGGGTGTTTCTGTTTTTTTTAGGGACTGCTGCAGGGTGCTTGTCACAGACTATATATACATCTGTCTAAAGACCTGCTTTCAGCTGTAGGCACGCTCTAAACGCCGTGTTCTGCTCATGTTTGTGACTTTTTTCCAGGCTGTAACAAAACATCTGCTAAACTCTTCTGTGCAGCGCAGCATTTTATAACTTCACAACATCGGTGTGACCGCCGGTCGTGCCAGCTTTTTATATACGCTGACACACACCTGCACTCTTCGCCTCTCCTTTTGACTTATGCATGCCCCCGCTGACGGATAAAAAACATGGAGGCCATGCGGAATGAGGTGTGCCTCTGCTGATGAGGGAGAGATTGAAGGACCCACATGCGTTTCCTGTGTCTCTCCGGGCTTCTGAGGAGATCTGCTGCTTACTCAGGAGTGAAAGCCTCAAATTAAAGTGTTTGTGCTGACAAAGGACAAATGGGATTTTTCCTTCGCGCAAACGGTGCAGGATTGTGTTGGCTTGCTCAAAGTGTCAGGGAAAAAATGTCTCCTGGTCGACACCTCTAATGAAACATGCGCATGAAATTAAGGCCTGCATATTGCTGCCGATGTTTAGGTTGTATGCTTATAAAGAGGCAGGAAGAAGAGGAGGAGGAGGAGGGAGAGGAGATAGAAGAAAAGGCGAACAGAGAGAGGGATGCCGCTCCGCTCTCCTGTGTATAGATATGTCTTTGGTACCCTTGAAGTAGGAGTAAATTGAATATTCATGAGTGAGCGTGAATAAGTGCTCTGTCAGCCAGTAGTGTCACTGATAGATGAGGGGTGGACCTGCATGGAGCTCTTATGGCCAGTCACGGCCCTCCACAGAGAGCCATGCGGGCGGGTGGAGGGGGGGCATGAGGTGCAGAGAAGGCTTGCCCTGGAAACACACAGGATGGAGGGGTTAACTTCAATCCATGCATATATTGAACTCTACCTCCAGGAGGCCGCGCCGCAGAGAGCCAAGGCCGATGTTGACTTGGCAGTTTCCAGCTTGCTGACTGATTGACTGACTGATCCTAGAAGAGAGCCAGACAAGCTGATGGAGAAGAAGAAAGAATATATTTTGCAAGGCTTTAAGGGAAATGGAATCCAAGTTAAAAACAGCTGATTATTAATGCACATCTTTATAACAACACACCTCATAATCTGAAGCTGGTCTGTGTTTTATTTTGTGGTTCTCTGATTTTGTGTGCAGAAAAGGAAGCACAGTCTTCTTCTTTTGCATACAAATACTATTAAATCTGCTGATTGCAAAGGCACACAGGGAAACATGTGGACCGAGTCAGGAGAAGCAGCATGACATGTTTTTTATTGAACCAAACAAGTGAAGAAATACAGCAAAAAGAGATGAAATTCAACTTTAAGGGACATTGTCAACTCCAGACCGCCAGGTGTCTCGGAAAAGAAGCAAGTGATAAGCTAGGGTTGTTGTATCTTTAGTTCATTGATGCAATACATTATTACCATATTTTATATTATAAATATGGTTGATGATAGTTGATAACTCCAGTTAATGTTACATAACTGTGAAGTGGTTCTTGATACAATCCACAGGATGGCGTTATGTCCCCTGTTGATGTTGCAATGAAGAGGTGCCGTAAAGACGTTCAGTAAATAATGTGCAGTTACACAAGACCACGAGAAGAGGATGAGACAGAAACGAAAGTGAATTCATGTCGTTCATTGTAAATGCAAACCTGCACAGTTCCAAGTAAAGGAAAGCTAAGGGATGTCCATTCATCTTTCTAGAACAGGACTGTCAAACATGCGGCCCGCGGGCCTAAACCGGCCCGCCAGAGGTTGCAATCCGGCCCGTGGAATGACTTTGCAAAGTGAAAAAATGAAAGAGAAGACATTAACTGCAACTTTTCAATAAAAGTTACTACTGTTTCAAATTTTTCCTCTAGGGGTCGCATAAAATCAGGGTGCTGATGGAGCACACCTGAGAAAATGAGAAGTGAGAAAATCGATTGCTTGCTGTTTGCATAATCCAGTTGAGATTCATGAAGACTTTTTAGAGCACTATAAGATGATCCACTAACTACTAACATTAGCACTACACCCCTGCATACAACACTGTCCAGCAAGCAAACTGTTCCTGCTGGAGCTGAGGGGTCCATAATAGTCAACTTTACCTTTTTCATAATTATAATCTTTTTATTAAGGACAAATAAAGATCTATCTATCTATCTATCTATCTATCTATCTATCTATCTATCTATCTATCTATCTATCTATCTATCTATCTATCTATCTATCTATCTATCTATCTATCTATCTATCTATCTATCTATCTATCTATCTATCTATCTATTCTTTTGCAGTAAACATTACACTCTGTGTCAGATGAATGGGAAACGTGTGTGTTTTGTGTGTTCGCAGCAGGTTTCAGCGCTTAAAGAGTTAAATATTCGGCCCCACTATGAGACTCATCATGGCGAAAAATACAAGAGCTGTTTTTGTGGAAAGATTGTTCATTAAATGTAAACATTTACAGAATGTACTTGTACTATTTTGCACTAAAACAAAGGTAAAAATGTAGAGTTGTTGTTATTTATAGGTTATTATGTTATGATTTTGCTGGTCCGGCCCAATTCAGATTAACTTGGGCTGTATGTGGCCCCTGAACTGAAATGAGTTTGACACCCCTGTTCTAGAAGTTATAGTTGAGTTCCCACAGGGTAGACACTAAGCTTACTCCTTACTCGTAGCGTCATAAGTCCAACTGTTTGTGGTCAAACTTCTTAGTTTAAATGTTTTTTTATTGAGGTAGCAATAATAAAACATTCAATGTTACAGACATTTTCCTCCTTTTCAATTAAATGAAGAAAAACATAAACAACAAACAAACATACAAGTCAACATATGTAGTGAGTAACACTAAAAGAAAAACAAACACAACAACATAGAGGAAAAATAATACTCAAAACCACCCACCCCTCCCCACCTCCACCATACCCACCCACCCTGTCAGGACTGTACTTCCTGCCACTCCAAAGGAGGCCATGACTGTTATGTCCTAATTAGTTTAGCTTGTTTTTTTTCAATACATTCAATATATTGAAGAAGGGGAAACCAGATCTTGCCATATTGCCCTAGATTGTTTAAAAGTGAGAGCCGAATTCTCTCCATATGAGACAGTTTTACCATTTCATCTAACCATACCTTGACAGATGGAGCCTCTGCTTTCTTCCAAAACATCAAGATACGTTTTTTAGCTATTATGAGTCCTGGAGAGTCTGGTCAGAAATTCCACATAGCACAAGAAGGGGGTCCCCAGAGGAAAATAATTTTAGAGAGATCTCAAAAGTGTTTCATTTATGTCTCCTAGACAACAATGAGATCTGTTTGAAAGCAAAATGAGAAAAAAGTTTCAAAAAGTCTCAGTTTAGTCTCCCTTTCAGTTCAAAAGGAGATCTGGTCAAAATCTGAAATGATTCTCAGGTATTTCTCAGGTGTTGTGACTCCTTTTGAGCTCAGGTGGAGGAATCAGGGAGATCTCTCAACTGTCTCAATCTAACCTCATCCATTTGTTTTTGTCAGACTCAGTTTTTGTGTCTCAAGTTGAGCTCAGATGGAGCAAAGAAAGAGCCTGAGCTCATCTTTTCATGAACATTTATAGTGCCCTGCAAAATTAAGATTTCAATGTAATTGTCCACAAACTTACAATTCTCATTAAAACATTTCACTTCACAAAGATTTAGTGTATTTTAGAGAAATTGCAAAAGATAGAGATTTCATACCAGGTATGACAGACCATTTATTTAAAATATGGGCCGCAGATTTAGCCAGACTATTACAATTAAAGGGTTGGGTTCATTTGGGCACTGGTGGCCTAGCGGTCTAAGGGCCCCACATACAGAGACTGCAGTACTAGTCTTCCCCCACTCACTACTCCCCACATTTCCTGTCTCTCTTCAGCTGTCCTGTCAAATAAAGGCAAAAAGGCCAAAAATATATTTAAAAAAGAGAAGAAAATTACCCATTAATGAGATCTCTCATTGAAGTCTCAAATAAGACTCATGTCATGGTCTCAACTATTTCTCCTAGTGAATTTTAGGAGAAACTAATGAGAACAATTTGAAACTTGAATATGGCTGAAGTGAGGATCTCAATTTTGTCTCTGGAGACTGAGAAGAGAAAGCCTTGAGCAGTAACATTTTCCTCTGGGTCAGGTTTCAGAATTACATGCAACATTTCAGATTCAACATTAAATATTCTAGACCAAAACAGAGTTAATTTTGGGCAGTCAAAAAAACTATGAAGAAAGTTTGCTGTGGTCAAACTTCTGGATTTGAATGTGAATGTGTGTAGAGATCACATCAAACAGTGCAGGTAGGGATACATTTGCAAAGCAGCAGTGACTAGCATGCTGATACAAATACACCATTAGCTCCTGAAATCCTAAAAAGGTGGCTCATCAGGTGCTCTACAGTAACTCATTTTGTCTTTAGCTTTTGGTCATCTCTGATGAATTACCTTCAGTTCTCAAATCCCTGATGAATCAGCACTACGGCAATACTTGTTTTTTGATGCTAATACTAATTGCAGCTAACACTTGACCATAGACTGTATAAATAATGGACGTAGTATCTGTGACGTCACCCATTTCTGAAGCGCTGTTTTGAGGCCAATCGACGGCAGCAGCCATATTGGAAATGTTGAACTCAACCTAACTTCTGTCACTTGAGTGTGAGGTAAAGAGGCGGGCTTTGAGCATCCTAACCAACAGCTACAGTGTTCCTGCCTGTCAATCAAGTCAGCTGTACCTCTCATAATGGAAAACTTGAAAAAATTCATAACCAGCTATCCAAACTACACTCGTTTTTTGTACCAGGCTGTAAACATGTTAATTTCTGCTGTAAAGATCGTCTTTTTTGAATTGGTGTGTATGTGGTTTCCGGTACTTCTGGAGCCAGCCTCAAGTGGACACTCAAGGAACTGCAGTTTTTAACACTTCAGCATTAGACTCATATTTCTAGACCGGAGGTTGCCGCTTGCGCTAGACGTCTTTTCAGGTGACTTCAAAGATTTGATGTGCTAAAATGTGGTGTCTCCTCTGGTGACACTTAACAGGACATGTTCTACAAATCGCAATCAAGTCATCCTCCTCTGAGGATACTCTCCTCTGTAAAACAGTGATGAACACAAACACCAAGTGACATCATTTTTACTCTTGTCAGCTTGCTACGGCTGCACTTGTTGTTGGTCTATGTGTGTAATGTTGCTTCTTATTCCACCACCTACCGTGCAGGAAGTCTTGTTAAAAAGTAAATGAAAGCAACATTCATTGTTTGTATTTATTAGCTAACATTTTATTAAGTGGACACAACATGACCTTGTGGTTTACGCATGCACCCCATGTACGGAGGTCATAGTAGTCGTCGCAGCCGCCGCTGATTCGACTTCTGACCGTGACCCTTTGTGCATATCGTGCATCCATATGTTTAAATAATAAGCCTGCACAGTGGTCACTTGGAGTCATTCTGATGTGGATCCCTTGCTCTCTGCTCGGGGTCAAAGTTCTTGGTAATTAATGTGTCTAGTTATGTTCTTGCTGCTTAAAAACGGCTCGTTATCATTCTTTAGTTTGCTGTTAAAGCATGTGTGCTGTGCAGAGGCGCGATTCAAATATGGGCATGATCATTTCTGAAATGAATATAAAAACAAAAAAGTAGCTTTATTGAGGTTCAACGGTCTAAACAGCTTGACTGAGATCTGGGGGTCTTACTTCATATCTCTGTTTTCCAGCCAGCGAGTCCATGGTCCAGAAACCTCCTCTAATATCCTCTGACAAGTTCTCACAGTTGCTTCTCAATTCCCTGCTCCTCCTCCAACCCTCCCCCTGCAAGAGAGGAGGCACACACACACACACACACACACACACACAGACACACACACACTCACACAGAAAGGGATAATTTCACCGCTGATATTTTGATATGATAATTTTATTCATGATGCCACTCCTCGGCCGCTGTGCAGCTCGTCTGTACAAGTGTAAATGAGGAGTGTTCCAAATGTAAAATGTTCTGCTGAGGGGGATCAGCGAGGCTCTGTGGCCAAAACAAGGCAATATACAAAATGAGTTGTGTTCCAGGATGCAGACTGGCCCTGGCCCACACTGACTCTAGTCAGCATGCCTGGCTCCAGCAACACACACCAGATGGCCTCATCCTCAGGCAGAGAGACACAGAGAGAGAAACACAAAGAGGGAAAAGAGAGAGGGAGAGCGCTGGTGCTCGACGTGTCCCAGAGGTGCCGGCTCAGTCAAACTTCTATCCAACACTGGGCTCAAATGTTACTGCAGCTCATCTGATGTGAAGACTAACTAACTGGAAAAGCCTAAAACCCGTAAAAAACTCAGAGAGGTGACCACATTTATTTTTCTCATCTGGTCACAGATGAAGACTCTCTCTCAGAAGTCATCAGAATAAAACTGACATTACATTCCCTTTCACTCATACACTGCCTGCCTGATAATGTATGACTTCAGCTGGGTGGGCCACATTTTTCACCTCATTTTGATCCTTTTCCTGCAGCAGCAGAGTCAAATCTTCATAAAGTCAGGGAGAGCTGATATGTGAACGCAACAGGTAAGTCAGGGAAGCGCAATGAGAGTCAGTAGGTTTCAAACTCTTCACTGACGCTTCAGTCTGTGTCGTGTTTTCTACCTCTGTGTTTGAAATGCAGAATCATTCTTATACATGTTGCAGTGATATGAACAACGCCTGTCAAACAAGGAGTTTGACATCCTGGAGATTTTTAAACACTTCATGCTTCTATCTGCTGAAAAGCTTTATGGAGAAGGAATTAGCACCTGTCCACACCGCCAAAGTTACCACCACATGGTTTTGGAAAATATATTTAACCATAGTAAATACAGACTTCACAACACACAAGCAAAGCAAAACAAAAAATAAAAGCTAACCCCCACCCTCTCCCAAAAGGAAAAATAAAAAAAACAACAAGAAAAAGCAGTCTGTTGCAATAGCAGCCTTGATCACATTAAAACCTTATCCTAAGCAGTTCTTATTAGGAAAAAAAAAAAAGAAAAACTTGCAGCAGGATGGTGCAGTTATGACGCAGAATATTAATCTGTGCCACGAAGAAAGTTCAGCAAAGGTTCCCAAATCTTATTGAACACACTTCCTCTGTCTTCTTTGTGGAATCTCAGTCTCTCAAGGTTCAGAGTGTTCGCCATTTCTCCCAGCCACAGATCAAAGGTGGGCATGCAGTCCATCTTCCACACTCTTAGTATTAGCTTTTTTGCAACCACCATTCCAAACAAAACAGCCTTCTTCTCATACTTATCAGTAAAAGATAAGGAGCTTGTAGCTCCAAGGATGGCCACTAGTGGATCAGGTTTCCAACATTTTCCTAAAGCCTCAGACAAACAACAAAAGATGTTTTTCCAGTACACTGATAGTTTAATACATGACCAGAATGAGTGTTAAATTACCTATTGAGGATTGACATCTATTACAGAGAGGAGAAACATCAGGGAAAAAACTCACCACATGGTTAATTGACCATGATACTGACATGTTACAGTGCTTGAATGGCAAAACACATCACAAATCACATGACCTTGAAGCCAAAGGAGGAGCTGTGGGGTTTTTTTTTTTCAAGAAGATAAGAAATAAAACATTAGATTAATAAAAACAACAGAAGATGAAGGTTCAAACAAAAATCAGGGATATAAAATATAAAATATGTAATACAAAAATATTAAATAAGATGATCAAATCCTGTCAGTGATACTGCCTGAAACAGAATAAAAACATGTGGATTAAAACACGCTAAAGGCACACTTCCTGTAAAAGCACTTCAATAAAGGTGTGTTTTTAAAATGGATTTAAAAGAGGACAAAGAATAACACCTCAGCAGACACAGGCTGATCACATTCACGCCACACTGATGCCGTAATGCATGGTAAAGGAGCTCCAACCATGCAGGTACTGAGTGTAGAAATGAAAATACTTTTCAGAGGTTGGACATTTCTGTATTTAAATCATTTTTTTAATTGATCTTGGGAAATGTTTTAACAATCTGAGATGATAGATTTCTAATTTTCATGAGCCAAAGCCAAAATGTAAACAAAAAGAGGCCTCATATATTTCAATTTACATTGAATTAATATGAAAGATACGAAGGTTTACTTTTTCTCTACCTTCAAAATGTTACCGTCTTTTGTTTTGGTGCGGTAATGGAAACCTGGTGACCTGTGTGAAAGCATTATTGGCTCTAACAGATACCCAGAGCAGTCCTTTTTTTTGCTACATCACTGACTTCAGCTCCTCCATCACAGCAATAAGGTGGAGGACAGCATCTGACATTAGAGGTATACCTACAGCTTCAGACTCTGCAGCACTGAGCCAGTGACGTGCTTCTGTATTCAAAGTATTGGGAATGAGAGTAGAATAGCATTGTCACATCCAAGCATTGTTATTATTCCGATCACATCCTGAAGTTTAGGATTCATGCATTTAGCACCTTGAAGAAATTGACACTTGTGGATATTCTAAACGAGCAAAAGTGCCAAAAGAATCGGAGAGATGTTGAAGATGTAAAAAGCTGGCGTCATTTCCCATCTCTGAATCGCCGTCCTGAGCCATAATACAGATGGCGTAGTGGCCCCTCGTTGCCTCCCACTGCTCTGTTTTCATTCCTCTCTTTTGGTGATAATGTATTGTCTACAGGGTGTGTAATGATCCTCGAGAGCAGCCGTATACCGCTAACAGGCACTTCTGTCAAACACATCACCATCGCTGTGCTCATTGATTTGTGCTGCCTTTAAAATTGGCTGTTTCCTCTGCACCGGGGCGCAGCCGTAATTGCACCTTGCTTAAATGATTCAAATAAGGCGGTCTGTTGCTCTTACCTCCGCTTCCCCTCCCTCCGTTGTCACTGTCACCCTCACTTATTTCATTACGGATTCAGCAGACTTGATAAAACAGCAGGGGTGCCCCATTCCACAGCGCTTAGCCAGCCCGGCCGAGACAAAGAAGTGGTCAAGCGGGGCAACAAATCACACCAAATGGAGCGTTTGCTCTTTGTGCAGCCTAGTTATGGAAAACTGATAGCAGCATCCAGAATACTGAATAGGTGTAATAAATGCTGAAGAAGGGGGATTCTTCTCCTAATTGGGTGAGGGGGGCGATAGAAGCACCGGCATTCGCCTTTTTGTATCTGAAAATGAGTTCTGTGAAATAGTCTAATAGCCTGTACACAGTTAAAAGGGGCAGTGCAGCCCCCTCCAGCCCCCTACCCCCTCTCCTCAAAGCCATCCCATCCTGTCTCTGGGCTGACAGATAAACATGTTCTCCGCTGGCTAATTGCACTACCTGTTTCCACCCCGTCTCAAGTGACAGCCTAGCTGTGTCTATGTGAAGCCTCAGATCTCCCGGACCCTGCGAAGCCGGAGTAAAACACTCAAATATACAACAGCCAAAGTGAGCCTGAGTAACTTCAGAGGCAGAAAGTGGAGGATTATGTACCTTGAAGCACACGGCACAACTTTCCAAATGAGCGGCGAAGTTTGCAGTTAGAAGAGACAGCTGTCCGACAGGCATTGATGGATTAACTAACATGACAAGTGCAGCAGGGAATATGACAGCATCTGTCTAATGATATCAACGTCAACAAGAGGGAGGGAGCTACACTGTGCATTTATAAGGTAGCCCAAGAAACTCATATGTGAGCACAGGCAGCCTGCTCCTTTTTCACAATGAAATAAAGATGTTTGAAATCAATATGCAGCCGTAGACATCAATATACATGTACTGCGGGTCCCGAAAGTATTCCATGGAAGTACCTTTGTCTGAACGGACTGCAAGTGGTCATAAAAGATGCAGGCCCTCAGCTGGACACTGACTCCCTCCAGTCAGATGAATAATAGTACAAAGGGCTGCTAAATCATTGAGACAGCTGCTCTGCTCTGTCCAGACTGCGCTGGTCCAGCACAACACCGCTAACAGATCAGTGCAGAGGACATACGAGGCAGAGAGGCCCGTGATCCTCCAGACGACGCCTTCGCCTCGTCTTCTGAGGGAGCAGTCAGAACTCAGGAGGACTTTCAACCCCAAAGTGTCTGCAGGAACACACACACAAAAAAAAGGATGATTAATTGGAAGCATCAAAAACGACTCTGCTTAAAGGAAGCGGGTCGCTGTTTGGATGAAACTGAAACCGAGGAATTCTTAGAAGTTAAAGACACGGGCTTTGATCAATTCTTTAAGACATGACAATCTGAGCGAGTGGACAAACGTTTCTCTTCTCCCTTCCTCGCAGACGCATGATCATCGTCCTGAGAATGTGGGCGTCTACTTTACACGCATTGATAAAGTGACCCAGTTGAGGGGCAAGGTCAATGCAAAGTGATTACATTTGGATGTTCTGAGAGAGAGTAGCAGGGAGAGAGAGAGAGCATGTTGTTTAAGTAAAACCCTCAAGAACATTATGATTTATTTAAGTGAGGAGAAAATATGAATAATGTATCGGCTATACGGAGCATGAATCTCTTTTGTACTAATTGTCAGGAAGGCTTGCATCCAGAGTGTGAGGGGTGGAGGGGCTGGAGGACCCAGAGATCACAGGGGTGCTGCGGCTCAAAGCCGCCGGTCCTACAGCCACAGCTATTGACTTGCAAATGAGCTCAAGGAGGCTAATTAATGGGGGGGCTAATGAAAGCAGTGGTTGGGCTCAAGTGAAGAAATAATCTGGGACCCCCATTTTACTTTCTGACTTTCTCTGATTTTCTCTGATTTTCTCCCTCTCTCCCCGGCTGGGTCGTCCTCTCTTCCCCACAAGATGGCTCGTGCCATTGAAGTTGATTGCAGAACGCATCAATATGTGAACAAAGTTGTTGGTGGTGGGGGGCAGTGATGGTGGTGATGGTGGGGGGGGTGTTAGTAGAATTAGCATTCATTTGAAGCACCCCCCCCCCCCCCCCCCACCACCCTCCTCTCCCGCTCTGTTATTTATTCTGTAGCTTTTGGCACATTTTCTGGATCTGGGCTCCCAGGAGGAGAGACGGAGGGAGATGGAGCAGTGTGTTTAAGATGTGTGACGGGCTGTAATGGTAACTTTTGCTTCTCTTTTTGTTTGCAGGGGAGAGGGTTAGAAAGCATGAGGAGAAGTCCGCCCCTCCTCATTGTTGTGACGGTGGGAGTGTGTTTAAATCATATTCAGTGTTCAGTGATTGTCATGTCAGTCCTTTAATATAAACATCCTCATTTTCTGAGCTTTTAAACACACGTCAGGCTCCTGTCAAGGATTAAGAGACTAAAATGTGGACTTAATCAAAGTTTCCAAAGTTACTTCTTCATACACCTCCTTCACAAAATGAGGGGTCGTGGCCTTGAGTCTTTGGAGGCGGGACTGACTTCTATTATGTGATGTTTACAACATGATGGTGGACAAAGCAACAGAGACCTACACTAGTTATTAAATTCATATCAATGCTACGTGTAAACAGACAGATGTGCAAAGAAGAAAGGTACTTTATTAATCCCCAGGGGGTAAATTCAATGTTTTCACTCATGCTATTTTTGGACATGCTACACATAGTTTTTTTTTTGGTATATACATACAATGCACACACATGCAGTCATGCTTAAGGAGGTATGTCAGAGTGAGGATACTGCCATCAATTAGCGCACCCCGAGCAGTTTGGGGTTCGGTGCCTTGCTCAAGGACACCTCGGCAGCACCTCTCCAGCCACCAATCCACTTGCCGAGTCCATACTGGGACTCGTACCGGCAACCCTTCGGTTCTCAAGCAAAGTCCCTATGGACTGAGCTACTGCCACCCATCTACTACTGCTACAGCAGACATCTTTGCTTTTCTCATCTTGAGGATGATCCTTCCTCAGCCTGAGATGTATTCATCCTCAGACGTGTCATTCTTCTGGGTTCGTACCAGTTGCATGATTTTGTGATGTTATCAGGAGTTTCTCCTGTGTGAGGACCAATACATCGATCAATAGTGAAGAGATTAGAAGAACTCCAGAGAAAGACTTCATCAGATGTTTTTCAGCACAGGGCTAACACTTCTACATGGAGGAGGTCAGAGGTCGCTGAATGTGAAGGACAACTTTCTGCAGAGTGAGCAGTGAAATCTGTTACCTTCTTCCTCACTGTGTGAAAAGTGAGAGGGGTCTCGCTGCAGACCTCCCCGGGGAAGAACCTCCACAGTCAGATCCAGAAGTGATGTAATTAGTTGTAGTGATAACGCCTGTAAACAACGATAGGTGGATATTTTTAAGAATCCAAACAGTGAAAAAAGAAGTCTCTATGCACCAAACTTTCAGTACATTTCTTAATTTCACATTTTCAATTATTTTATACTTCAATCTAACAACTGAACGTGACACCAGTACGATGTATTTTTCATTTTAGAATAGTTACACTAATGTTAGCGGTAGGTGCGCTACACAAATGTTAGCGTTAGCTATACTATATGAACATTACAGAGGTAGGGATCCTGACCATGGGAGTCTGCAGCTGGACTGTCATGTGAAAAGTTGGGTCCACACTTAACCAACACTTTAATCATTCACTTTGATCAGTGTATTGACTTAAAACTGGACACAGTTACAAAAATGTATAACGTTGCTTTGTGTAGTGATGGTTAAAGGTTTCATGGGTATTTTGAGTTTTTGACTTCTGGTGTGTAAAGATAAAAAGCAGAGCAGTTTTCAGGAACCACAACATGATTATGTACCATGTTGGTGCGGCTGCTTTACTGAGACTGAGGGCCTGATCTACTAAGATCCCAAATAACGAGCGCTAATTTGCGCGTGCAAATAATAATTTTGCACGTGTTATTTCTGGGCGTGTTGTGGGTGATCTACTATGACTGCGTGCGCAAATGATAACGAGTGCAAAAGTGATGCGGACCGCCCTTTAATGAGGATTTCGCGTGTGCTATCGGCTGTCACCATGGAGAGTTTGAGAGAGCAGAGTGGTCTTAAGCGATAAATGAAGTTTGAAGCCATGGAGTTGGAGGTCTTTGTGGAGGAGGGAAATAAACACATCGGTGAACTCCAGCAAAGGTGAATGCTGTGAGAAAAAACAGAAGATCTGCCGATGAAATAAACGCATCTACTCTTCTCCAAAACGCAATCAGCGTTTTGATGGAGTTTAGAGAGCGATTTGATGAGGCCCGTCCCTGCTTTTATTTTTCACTCTTCCCGTCAACGTTGCACCTTCTGAGCCCTCATTCTCCAAGTTAAAACTAACTAAAAACCCCTTGATGAGCACGGTGGGACAGAGTGGACATGTCATGTTATCTATTGAGAATGACAGATCAAAGAAAATGGACATACAGTGCATCGTGGACAAGTCCGCGGAGCTTAAGGCTCCTTCAAACAGTGGTGAGTAGGCCGAGTACCTCATATAGATTTTTTGTTTATATGTGAACATGTGGGCCGCTGTGCCAATTTGACTAAACTTTATATCTGTTGATACAGTGACCTACTGTGCTCTCATTATATGAAAAACTTAAAGTGGGTGTCAGAATGATGCGGTCGCTATCCGTGGTGCTGAACTGCTTTGAATTTGTGTTGTTTTATTTATTTATTTGTGTTGTTCTCTTGGTTTGTTAGACTTCATGTCCGTTTGATTGACTTAAAAATGACATAAACTGTGTGTAAAAACTGTAGTAATGCTTGTAAGCCCCGCTGTTGTGGGCATGTTGTAAAGTTATGATGAGCTTTACAGTGACCGCAGCCATGTGTGCGTAACGCTGTGCCAGTTTGCACCTGCCTTTCAAACGTGCTAAATATAGACGCAAAAACACCGCTCGCTATCTGCTTCAGGTTTGATAAATCACATTGCGTGTGCTAAATGATTACATTTGCATCTCCTCCTCCAAGTATTTTGCGCGTTCTGATGATCTGCATGTATTCTGCATATTCATGAAGGCAAACACGCTAAATGGATAGCGAGTGCTGTTTTGCTCATTTGACAGACGCAATCCTCGGTGCTCCCGGTTAGTAAATCTGCTTTGCGCACGCTATCAAGTTTGCACGTGTTTTTATACACGCAAACCTTTAGTAGATCAGGCCCTGAGTCAGAGCGGTTGATCTCAGTGTCCTCCACAAAAAGCTTGTGGGCAGATATCATCTTTAACTTTGAACAAACTTGCATCATGTCGTTGTCATTTCATCATTTTAATCTGTAGCACATCATGATTAAACAACAACAAAATCTTTTGACTTCAGGTTCGCTCTGATGCAGGATACAGATGTTACAGACGTTTGCTGCTGACATAGAAGTCAGTCGGTAGTTGACAGACGGTCCTTAAAAAAAACGACCAAGCTGTGTATAACTTTTATGAACCTATACATAACATGGTTTTGCTCGCACCAAATTCTTATCAGAATGGGCGACATTTGTAGGAAAACTAAACAAAGTTAGTGTATGCTCAATGAGGCAAACTCCAGGTTTACACCAGGTGCTCTTGAGGAATAAAGCCTGATTTATACTTCTGCGTTGAATCGATGGCGTAGCCTACGCCAGAGGTCAGCATAGCTCCTGTACCTATGCAGAGGCCTATGCACGTAGCTGACGTGCACCTCCTCCAAAATGTAACTCCCTGTAGAGCCTACGCGGACTGCAAGCACTGTGATTGGTCCGCTAAGCAGCATTTTATTTCCCACATTTGCAGCACTTCTGGGATCCCCGCTCATTGGCCGTGTATTTCATCTCCTCCTCTCTATTCTTCATGTAATCATGTCTGTATGATAAACAGCAACATGTATCAGCTGTAGAAAAACATAACACGCTCTGAATCTCTGTGGAGAAAAAGTAAACAGAGATCGTAGCGGGGGCTGGAAGCAGGCGACCAGCTATCAGAGAGACGACACTGCCCTCTAGTGTTTAGGAGGAGAATTGCTGCGCGACATGGACACATTGACGCACAAGTATGTGGTGCTCATGTCCGCGTCAGCCGCTTCTGCGTAGGGGTGACGCAGAAGTATAAATCAGCCTTTAAGCAGTAGTGGCCAACGTGGACATGAGCACTACATACTTGTGCGTTGATGTGTCAGCTAAAACACAAGAGGCCAGTGTGGTCTCTCTGATAGCCAGGTAGTGTGTTTCCAGCCCTGCTCATTTTTCTGTTTCCAAACATATTATGTTAATTTACAGCTGATACATGTTGCTGTTTATCATACAGCAATGATTACAAGGAAGAATAGAGAGGAGGCGTTAGAGGCAGTGATTCTGGAAGTGTTGTAAATGCAGGATATACAATGCTGCCGAGTGAAAAAAACACAACGGTTGCAGTCTGCATTGATATGATGCTAGACATTTTGGAGGAGGTGCAAGTCGTGGGCCTCTTCTAAGGTATGGAAGCTATGCAGAGCTAAGACGGCGATCCAATACCAGGATCGAAGTACCAGGCTTTAATTAAACTGGGTTTTTTTCTCTCAGGTCCCAGGTTTTTTGGTGGGAAGGGGGCTCTTCTGAAGTTCTTCTTTGACTCTGTGGTGGCATCAGCCATCTTCTTTTGAGTAGTCTGCTGGGGAAGTAGCATCTCTGCAGCTGACAGGAAGAAGCTGAACAGACTGGTGAAGAAGGCCAGCTCTGTCCTGGGCTGCCTGCTGGACCCTGTGGAGGTGGTGGCTGACAGGAGGATGATAGCAAAGCTGTCTTCTCTGATGGACAACACGTCACACCCCCTCCAGGAGACCATAACAACACTAAGTAGTTCATTCAGTGACAGACTTCTTCACCCGCGGTGTCTCACAGAGAGATACCACAGGTCTTTTCTTCCTGCAGTGGTCAGACTCTATAACCAATAATATATATGTTATAAGATATGCTTATTTTTTACCTCTTTAATTTTAATTGCTAATAACTTTTTAATAATTGTTCTTTATAGGCTCTTGTTTGCTTCATACATATATATATATATTTATTTTTCACTGTCAACTTTGCTACTGTGACACTTGAATTTCCCCTTTGTGGGACGAGTAGAGGACTTCTTATGTTATCTTTTGTTGTGTGTGTGTCCCCACTTTCTTCTCGTGGTCATCACAGCTTCACACCGTTGTCATCCTCATTTAGTATCAACACTCATAGTTTCACAACATCAACTATCGCAGCACTGTTAAACCTCCACCACAATAAGATCCACATCTAGAACAACTCAGACTACTCTTCAAACCTCCACCACTTCAAACACTGCAGCTACTAAGCTTTAAACTCACCAGCTCTCCATGTGAACTTATTCATTCTCTTTTTAAGAAAATGTATCTTCTTTGGTTTACTCTGCAGCTTTTGGCACATTTTCTGCCTCTCCACTCCCCGGAGGAGGGATGGAAGGAGATGGAGCAGGGTGTTTAAGCCGCATGACGGACTTTAATGGTAGCTTCTTCACTTCTTCTCTCTTGTTTTCACTAGAGAGGGAGTTAGGCAGTGGTGAAAAGAGAAGTCAACCCTCCTCCTCCTCCTCCCCCTCCCCTTGTTGTGGTGGTTGGAGGGTGGAGGCGCGTGCTTGGATCGGATGCTCTGCCCTGTAGTTGAGTCTTGTTTCTTTGAAGCAGTGCGACTCCTCTCAGCCACCCCGGCAGCCCCCGGCGCTGCCATCGTCTGTAGGGTCCTGCTGCAAAAGAACCATGCCGCTGTTTGAAGACAGGGAGCGCAAGCCTTCTCTACTCGACCCCTTCGACTGCCACGGGCACACACACATGCATAGACACACATGAATGTTCACACACACACACACACTAACTCCCACTCATACAATCAGAATCAGTCTCAGCTTCTTTTTGTTGCCCTTTGATGTAATGATGCTCCAAACCCGATGCTGAACAGACCTCAGTCACACTCGGCATCAGCAGATATACATTCAGTTATTAAACATCGAACAACACTTTAGATTCATTTGACCCATGACTGAGTTAAACACCGCTCACTATGTTGTCAGAGGCGGACCTAGAGGGGAGGCCGGGGTAGCACTGGACCCTCCAGGTGCCACCCCAGATGATTGACACGTCACGGCACCGCACGTCTTGTTGTAAGGAGCCAGTTGCATTTTGAAAGTGGTGATGCTTATTGAATTGCTAAGTCCCTCCTGTACAGTAGGCTCAAACTCTGCCTCTTTACGTCACACTATGCCTGGTTGAGTTCCGCATTTCCAATATGGCTGCCGCCGCCGCCGATTGACTTCAAAACAGCGCTCAGGAACAGATTGGTGACGTCACGGATCCTGCGTCCATATTTAATACAGTCTATGATTTGAACTAGAGTCAAACGGTGGAGTCAGGCGGTTGTCTGGAGCGCCTTCAGCCAACAGAGAAAAGCAAAGTAAGAAGAAGAAGAAGAAGAAGAAGCAGAAGATGAGAAGGATAATCAGGGTTGATGGACAGTAAAATACTTTTTGTAAAGTACGTTTCACTGGGGTTTCCTAATGTGTCACTGATTAAAGCAAGCAGCAACCTCCGGTCTAAAAATATGAAGTACCGGAAGTCACATACACATGAATGGGAAAAAGACGATCTTTGCAGCGTTAATAAACATGTTTACAGCCTGGTACAAAAGACCAGTGTAGTCTGGATAGCTCAATTTCAAAGTTATTGAGATTACTAGTCTTCCAATGAGAGGCACAGCTGACTGCAGGAACACTGCAGCTGTTGGCTAGGAGGCTCAAAGCCCGCCTCTTTACGTCACACTGGCTCGACAGAAGCAATATGGCTGCCGCTCCCGATTGGCTTCAAAACAGCGTTCAGAAACAGATGGGTGACGTCACGGATACTATGTCCATATTTTTTACAGTCTATGGTTTAAAGTCACTTCTATGTTCAGATAGGAGATTGTTTTGTTACAAGCTATACGGGTATCAAGCTAACGTTAACGTTACATCTCATGGCGTCTACAGATGACCAGCGTCACCTTCCAATGGCGCTAACATCTACATTTAATTCGGGTTGCCGCATATGTTTACGTGTTTCTACAATGATTTTAGAGGAATGAAACAAGCAGATAATCTACCAACTTGCTGTTTCATGCTCTGCTGTTTCATGCTCTGTTGGCTTAAATTAAATGTAACGTGAAAATGTTAGCTAGTGTGTCAACTATATTGAATATTAAACTTACATCTACAGTGGTCTATTTGCCCTGATCTTTTTTAGGCTGAAAGTGGAGATTGAATAACATTGTGTGATTGTCAGTGATGCTAGGAGTAACAAGACTGGCTTATTCTTTCATAGGGTCAGTTGAGAATGAAACGGCAGGGGGTCAGGATATATGAGTTCTTAGTAAAGAGAAGCAAATCAGGCAATAAGGCACACGGACAGATACATTGCAAATTACATACACAAATTTCATCCCCTGTGTGTATGTATATATATATATGTACTTAAATATATTTCAACATTTAGAGACTCCGATTGCAATTGATTGTTCGAGACACACATTTATTGTCATAGTCTGTGGACCCCCTGAAATAGCCTTGGCCACTCCAAGGATAAAAGTCTAGCGGTGGACCCGGTGAACACGGTGAAACATTAAGGAGAAAAGAAGTCTTTATTGATCCCACATGAGGAAGTTCACTTTGAACAGAGCACACAAAAAATAAATTAGATATGGTAAAGGAGAAATAAGAGGGGAAAAACCTGGGATAAAAATGACAGTTTAAACACAAATATGAATAGTAGTGAAACTATACATAGGATACAAAAGAATTCACTGCAGCAGGGCTTTAACACTCTCTTCTCTAACTCTGCTCTCGTTCCTGTAATGTGCAGTAGCTGCTCCTGACTCTCACTGCTGGTGTGGTCTCTCTGGTGGTTCCTCCCTTCACAGCTCCTCCTGGCCCCTGGGTTACTGTATCATGTGCCGGTAGAGACCCCTGCCCTGCCCTGCCTCCATGCAGCTCTTCCTCCTCCCTCTCCCCAGGTATGTGAACCCCTTCTAGCCCCGGCCTCCCCGCCCATCTTGCCCCGTCTTCCCCATCAGGGAGCGGGGGGCTGAGATGGATGGTGAGGCAGAGCATAGCCCCCCAGACGGGCTGATTTATTGCACCTCCTTTCCATCTAGGCAGAGCAGGGGCCTCTAGGGGCCCCGTCTGGAGAGCGCTGGGGACGTCCACGTCTCAGACCTGACGGCCCCGGGCTCCCAGTCCTCCATGATGCCAAGTACCAAACGGCCACTCTAGAATGGTTGCCATCCGTCATACGGGCAGGCGAGGATCTACCTTAAAGAGAGGAAACACAGAGAGCAGGAACAATGAGCCCTCCTCCCTCCCTCCCTCACCTCTTCACACAGACATTGATCTCCTCTGCAACAATTTATTATATCACCTCTGCTATGGCTATTGTCAAGGGGGGGTTGGAAGACACCTCCATACTTTTGTTTAATGCTCGATGCAATCACTATAAATATAGCAACATTACAGGCTACAGAGAGCAACCACTCCTCTGCTGTATCGACAATCTGAGGATTTCTTACCTTTAAGACAGCACACTGTGTCGACTGCATGTTTCCATTGACAACACACTGTTTTAAAACTATTAATTAAATCTATTTTAAACCATTTTAAAGTCTAATATGTATCTGAAACTAGAGACTAAATACAAGCAGGGAGGCACATCCTGAGCCCTTTGTGGAAAGGTGCATTCATTGATTTCAGACAACTTTGCAGTAAAACCAGCTCCAATAAAATCAATCTGCACATATTATCTAACTTTTTTAAATATGAGGCATATACAAAAAAAACATTAACATTAATTTGGAGTCTCCTTTCAGGTCAACTGAAAACATGTTAACTCTTCTTTTGGCTCAGCTTCAGTCAACAGCTCTTTACCTTCCTGTTATGTTTGTTTTTCTGGGACAGCAATAATGTACCTGGGTCAATTTGTTCCTGGGAATATTCAATTATCCAAAAGGGTAACACTTTATATTAACTACACACTGTTAAGCATTAATTAAGCATTAATTAATACTTAACTCATCATCTGTAAAGCATTGTTCATACATTAATACTCATTTATATATCATGTACAAACACAGTTATAAATGTTTTATTATTCATGAATATGACTCTCTATAATGTGTTAACTAACTCTTTGTTCATACTTTATAAATGATGGATTCACCAATTACAAATGAGCTATTAAGGTCATTATAAACCAGTTATAAACACATTTACAGGTTTTGATTCTAACATTTAGTAAGGGTTAGTGATCACCTTATTACATAGCAAATTATGATTAATTAAGGTAGTCACAAAGGACTTATAAGATGCTTGTTCATGGTTTTGTGAGCTGATCTAAAGTGAGGACTTTTTATCCTTTACAACAAATTCATTAATGAGATTTAAGACCAGCAGCACACTTAACTAATGCTTAAAAGTGTGTAGTTAATATAAAGTGTTACCTCCAAAGGTGTCAGAACCTCAAAAAAATCCCCAAACAATCATAATTTAAATCTAATTTAATCAAAATTTTAACTCCATTTCCAATCATTTTTTTTTTAATTCTCACAGATCATGGTTCAATTTCGTGTTAAAACTTTTTTTAAATATGCATGGAAAGCCCTAAATATAAATACAATAGTTTTAAATGACATAGATTTTTGTTTATTTTATTTTACATTTTGAATATTTTTTTATGAAGTGTTATATTAACATGACACCTCTTCTGTCACATGATGCCCAGATTTTTATGCTGCATTTAGCTGGTTTGGTAGGCATATACCGCCTAAAATAGACTTTAAAAGGGTCAATATGACCCGCAACATAACAGGAGGGTTAAGCTGCTAATTATATGTGCACTGCAGTCAAAAGTGAGGAAGCGCCTTCTCATTAGATGGTTTGTATTTATTTGAATTATTGTAAACACTGTAGATAAATACTGAATGCATCTAAACTATGAAAGAACATATATGGAATTATTTAATTTTTAAAAAAGTGTTAAACAAAGCAGAATCTGTTTTATATTGTAGATTCTGTAAAGTAGCCCCCTTTTTCCTTCATGACAGCTTTGCACACTCTTGGTATTCTCTCAGTCTGCTTCATGAAGTGGTCTCCTGGAATGGTTTCTAATTAACATGAGCCTTGTTAAGAGTTCATTTGTAGAATGACTTGCCTTCTTAATGTGTTTGAGACCATCAGTTGTGTTGTTCAGAGGTAGGGTTAGTACGCAATGGATAGCCCTATTTGACTACTGTTGTAATCCAGATTATGGTAAAACCAGATTATTTCATAGTTTTGATGTCTTCAGTATTAATCTACAATGTTGAAAATACTTTAAATAAAAACAAACCATTGAATGAGAAGGTGTGTCTAATCTTTTGACTGGTAGCTGTGTTGAATTTCCTTTATTTAGTTGCTAACGTATCAGGCACACCTTGGATTTGTCAAATTGTCTTTATTTTAAATGAAAGGATTGATGTGAGTAGAATTCATCGGCCCCATCAAAACAACAAGCTAAAATGGGCTTAAAGCTTTTTAGCATTGAGTCCTCTCATTCATCAAACAGTAAAATCAAGTCTGACAATTCCTCTTGTCCAGTATCTTACTCTGACATTCAATCATTATCGTCTTTGTCTTCTATAGTTCTTTAACTTGTGAAAAATACAGGCTTGGACACAGTAACTGCATCTGGAAGACTGTAGGAGAGAACAGGGTTTGTGTCACACTCTTTACTGTTTTGATGATTGCTCATCATCAAAACATCTTTCAATGGTCATTCATACATTAAATTGAAGCTTAAGGTGTTGGCTTGAAATGTGTATCCCTCTCATTTACCAACTCATTGTAACAAAGAGGCAATTAACTATCAAAGACACTCTGACACATTGTGACAACCAACCCCATCACAGGGATGGTTGTCACACACTATGGGGATGGTTGTCACATACTATGGGGTTGGTTGTCACATACTATGGGGATGGTTGTCACACACTATGGGGTTGGTTGTCACAATGGTATTTTAATGGGACAAATCTTTTATAAAAGGCAAGAAGGTAGAACTGAATTTGAAAGTTGAATTGCTCTGACAAGTGATAAGCCTACATAACTTAATGCATTTCAACATAAAATGAGCTAGGACCATGAACAGGAAACACATCTTTAGGCTAGCCTATATAACAACACAAAGAACAAAACAAATAGGCCTAACAATAATGGCCGACTCAACTAGGCTACATGCAGTCACTGTTTGAGTTACAGTGATGGCAAATGTAGGGTCTGCAAACACCAACTCATTTCACCATGCATGATTTTGCCAACATAGGGGTTGGTTGTTACATGTGACATCCAACCCCAACTGGATTATTTTGCTAGCATCAAGGCTAACAACCATCTTACAACTACTTAGCTAGCTAATACAAATCTAAACTATAGCTTTCCCCTCACACTTTGTAAGGGTAACACTTGTTTTGTTATAAACCCATCGTTTAAAAGCCTAGAAGAAAACTACTGAGGAGCTGAATATTTACAATTTGACCTGAAAAACACAAAAAGCCCTCTCACCTCAAGTTCAGCTGTCTTACTCCAGAGAAGACTATGTAGGTGAGCTCTGATCCTAATTCTGGAAATGTGCAAACCCCAATTATAGAGACAGTGCCCTGTGGTGGCGAGATGTGTGCCAACCAACCCGTGTGACAACCAACCCCGTTCTCCCCTACTACAGCGCCATAGATCAAGACTCACACATTGGGGTGAGCTTACAAGCCAGCAAGGCTGCATGCTGCCTCAGGGATCACTGAGCAATAATGCAGAATACACTGCACAGATTATATAATCAAAATCAGATTTACTGTTGCAGAATGTTAACCCTCTTTAACGGAGGAGGAATATGATGAGAAATCTGCGAAAGACATCCAGAAACAACAGAACAGATGATAAAATCAGAATCCCAACATCAGATGAATCCTCGGTGGAGCAGTCAGACGATGTTCTGTCTACACAGAGAAGCTGGTTCTCCCTTTATGAGCGCTTTCTGATTCCCGTCACCACTGTAATTTTCCCCTGAATCTCAGCGGGCTATTAGTAAGCACTGACAATGGGCAAAAGACAATACGGGAAGGATCTGTGGTGCTGTTCCCTGTGTTATCCATGTTTTTTGAAAGTGTTATTTCAATTAAAAAGTGGATAAACTGCTGATTAATTCAGCACACTTCCCAATTACAGATCAAACGGGCCTCCTGGGGGCTGCAAAGCCCCAAAGATGGCAGATGCCGTGCACACATTCAGGCATATTTCATACGGCTATGAAATATTGAGCTGGTTTGTGGCGTCGTGGTACCGCTGGGTGTCTGTGTTGTTGGGGCTGTATGTAAATCCGGCTGTGACACCCCTGTCTGCAGCAGGAGACTGATATCTGGGACATGTTGGGAGATACAACGGGGAAAATGATGCAATCTGAAGCTAAGACACTCCAGACAAGTTGCATCTCACAGGCTACTCACTTCAGCAGAGCAATGCTTGTGCAACTTCAGAAAAAAAATATTAATGTGAATGCAAGCTTTGTAATGAGATGCATCAACGCTGGTGAAAGTTCAAACAACTGAGCATGTGGAGAAATGTATGGAACAGATTGGAGTTTTAAAGGTTTAAAAAGCAGGCCTTTGATTGGGTTATGTAACACACAGATATCTGAAACTGCAGCATGTAACTGAGCATCTGTTAAATCAAAGATATTTTATGTTTCATATCAATGTACATTTTTTAAAGTTTAAGATACACTGGAAAAAATGCCCCTCCAAAAACAAGAAAAAAAAAAATTTCTTAAAATAAGACGTAATATTTAGAATATTAGATCGTAAAATCAGCATGGAAAACTTATTTTAAGCAATATTTGAAGCTTAGTGTCTCAGAATAAGACAGGAATGATAACAATTAGTATTTTTTCAATCAAAAATGTTTTGCTCTAATACATTTCATGTCAACTTCTTCATTTGAGATATATTCACCTTCATTTGAGTTGTATTATAGCGGCACTTCTCTAGGTTTAAGACCATCTTATACTTGAAATAAGATGACAAAGTTGAATTGTCTCATGTTGAGATATAATGTCTTCTCATAGTGAGCTGGATATACTAATATTCAGTCATGTTGTTCTTTAGGATAAGCCAGCTATGCTCTAAAGGAGGTGTTTCATTGTGTGCATGGAGTTTGAGGAGGAAGATTTGTATCTGATTTAGAAGAAACAGTGTCTGAAAACTGAAACCCACCATTAAAAAAACAACTTCTCTTTCTTTCTTTCTTTCTTTCTTTCTTTCTTTCTTTCTTTCTTTCTTTCTTTCTTTCTTTCTTTCTTTCTTCCTTTCTTTCTTTCCTTTTTCCTTTCATTCCTTCTTTCTTTCTTTCCTTCTTTCCTTTTTCCTTTCCTTCCTTCCTTCTTTAATTCTTTCTTTCTTTTTTCTTTCTTTATTTCTTCTTTCCTTTTTCCTTTCATTCCTTTTTCTTTCTTCCCTTTTTCCTTTCATTCTTTCTTTCCTCTCATAGTGAGCTGGATATACTAATATTCAGTCATGTTGTTCTTTAGGATAAGCCAGCTATGCTCTAAAGGAGGTGTTTCATTGTGTGCATGGAGTTTGAGGATGAAGATTTTTATCTGATTTAGAAGAAACAGAGCCTGAAAACTGTAACCCACCCTTAAAAACAACAACTTTTCTTTCTTTCTTTCTTTCTTTCTTTCTTTCTTTCTTTCTTTCTTTCTTTCTTTCTTTCCTTCTTTCCTTTTTCCGTTCCTTCCTTCTTTCTTTCTGTCTTTCTTTCTTTCTTTCTTTCTTTCTTTTTTCTTTCTTTATTTCTTCTTTCCTTTTTCCTTTCATTCCTTTTTCTTTCTTTCCTTTTTCATTTCATTCTTTCTTTCTTTCTTTTATTCCTTTTTCCTTGCATTCCTTCTTTCTTTCTTTCTTTCTTTCTTTTTTCTTTCTTTCCATTTTCCTTTCATTCTTTCTTTCTTCTCATAGTGAGCTGGATATACTAATATGTTGTTCTTTAGGATAAGCCATTGTGTTTCATTGTGTGCATGGAGTTTGAGGATAAAGATTTGTATCTGATTTAGAAGAAACAGTGTCTGACAACTGGAACCCACTCTTAAAAAAAACAACTTCTCTTTCTTTCTTTCTTTCTTTCTTTCTTTCTTTCTTTCTTTCTTTCTTTCTTTCTTTCTTTCTTTCTTTCTTTCTTTCTTTCTTTCATTTTTCATTTAATTCCTTCTTTCTTTTTATACCTTTTTCCTTTCATTCCTTATCTCTTTCTTTCTTTCTTTCTTTCTTTCTTTCTTTCTTTCTTTCTTTCTTTCTTTCTTTCTTTCTTTCTTTCCCTTTTCGTTTCATTCCCTCTTCATTTCTTTTATTACATTTTCCTTTCATTCATTCTTTCTTTCTTTCTTTCTTTCTTTCTTTCTTGCTGTATTTCTGTATTTCTTTCTTTCCTTTTTCATTTCATTCTTTCTTTCTTTCCTTCTTTCATTCTTTTATTCCTTTTTCCTTTCATTCCTTCTTTCTTTCCTTTTCCTTTCATTCCTTCTTTCTTTCCTTTTCCTTTCATTCTTTCTTCCTTTCTTTCTTCTTTCTGTCTGTCTTTCTTTTGATAGATTCATTTCCTTAAATCAAGTAAAGTGTTTGTCAAATCAAGATTATCTGTCTTCCACAAATAAGATCTCAGCTTGAAAAATGTGTGAAATGTTAAATAAACCTTGTTTCTTCTAAATTAAAACTCAAAACAAGATCATTTCAAGATTGTTTGACTGAACAAGATATTTAAGATGTCTCAAAACAAGTCCCTCTATCTTGCTCCAATGTTACTTGTTAAGTAAATGTATCTTAAATCAAGTGGGAGAAGACATTTTGACTAAAAATGAGAAAATCTCATTTGGTAAGATTTTGAGTTTTTGCAGTGGCAGCAATGGATGCAAATCTATGATCTATTTGTGTGCAGCCAGTGTACAAAAAAACATCTTTATTCTCTTTCAGCATCAATCATTGAACGAACAGGAAGTTAGAAAAAAACATGAAGCATAAAAACATGAGAAATGGCCTTTTACCTGAGTGCTTGCTAATAAACAGCACAGACACTTTAAAAGGAGCCTCACAAATGGATTCACGTCCGGAGTTTCTGTCCTCTCCCCATACGGTACTTAGAAGTTTTCAGATGCTGCACACAGAGTTGCTGGATTTTTCTCTTTTCCTAAGTTGAGCATTAGTGGGGGCTTTAACTTCCAGTAGTGTCAACCTATCCTGATGATAGCTTCTTACACTGCAAGATTCATGGCCGGCATTGCCAGCCTTCCCTCCCTGAGTGTGTCCATAACTCATTTGAGTGTAAGAGCAAACAAACTGCTGTAACAGCTCTCTGGACGGGAGTTTGCCTGGTCCAGTTATATGATGCTGCTCTCCTCTCGCTGTGCCGCCTCCCAAACGAGCCTGCGGCACTTTGTAACCACCACTTTGTGTCCCAAAAGACGCCGGACCAATAGTTGCTGAAATCCGATGTGACCATAACACATAAATCATCTTTTAAGCACTGAGTAGAGCAGGTGCGGGCATAAACAGTGTCGACGCTGCTTTCTCAATGATGTAAATAATTTATCAAACCTACACACACATACACACGCACGCACCACTGTTTATTTCATCGCAGTCAGTGTGTAATCCTTGGACGCCATTTTAGTGGAGGGCCTGTCAAGACATGCACACACACACACACACGCACACAAACACACACGTAAACACGCACGGTCAGTGTTTTAGAGGCGGCCCTGTCTGTCGCCGTAATGAATCCCACTGTGATCACTCTGGCAGTTGTGGTCATCACTCTCTGACCAACACACACAAACACACACGTTGGTAAGTGCACACTTCCTCCACAAACACACAGACACACACACACACACACACACACACACACACACACACATGCACACACACGCACACAGAGGTCCTGCTGGCTGTCTGCTCATTCATCATGCGACCCCTCATGGAGTTGCTTGTGGGAGTCTGGGGATGCGATGGAGATGGAAGGACTGAAGGGGGAGGGAGAGGAGAAGGAGGAGGAGGAGGAGGAGGAGGTGTGCTTTTCGGTGGAGGTGTGTGCTGAGGTGGATGTTAGGGGGATGTGAGGGTGTTGGAGAATAGGGTGAGGAGGGGGGGGGGTCTGGGTGAAAGAGGGAGGGATGAGAGCAGACAGACATGGAGGGATGTGTCTGCAGGAAAGGGATACTCTCTCATAGAAGAGGATGAAACCTCAAAGCTCTGCGCCCTGGGGACTGACTTACAGGCAGAATTTGGGACTTGGTAGGGGGCACCCATGGGACCACAACCACCTCCCCCCTCTCCTTCCCACTCTCTGCAGGGAGAAACCATCCTGGCCACAGTTTATCCATGCAGACTTGATTTTGGTTATACAGATCTCCTCTTGTTCTTTCTCCTCACCGTTAAAGAGGAGAGTTACCTCTCCTTCTGCCCGCCAGCAGCTAGACGTCAGTTTCCCCAGGAGCGTTAAGTGCAAATCTAAATAGTTGATGAGCACTAAGCTGTTGGGGGAAAGTGTCGCCGGCGGCGCCTCATTGAACGCCGCCTCAGAAACGCCCGGTGGGACTGCTTTAAACAACCTGGCGTCCCGCTGCTCGGCAACCTGGGAAAGGAGATGGTTCCGAGCCCAGCAGGTTCTTCACCTCCCCATCTTTTAGGATAATTATCAGAAGACACAGCTGTGTTCTATTCCATTCAAACGAGCGCAGATGAATGGGATTTATGCAGGAAGATCCCAAGAAGCGCTTTAAAAGAAGAGTCCCCCACTGGTTCTCTTATATTTTTATAAACCATCATATGTTACAGGAGAGTTTCATGTTTTAATCTACTTTTTAGAGCTGACATATTCCCTCAACCTAGCTTGTCTGCTTTGGTTACAGTTTGGCAGCCATCAGAGGAAGAAGTGTTAGGTTTTACTTTCAAGGCATGAGCTTGCATTTGCAAATAATGAGCGACGATGGAGACAGATTTAAACGTTTTTTTTTCCAAACTACTGATGATACACAACTTTTCTGTGAGGAGCAAAAGAGAAATAACGCTCACCCTTTTTAAGGCTCAAAAACAATTCATGCGGTATGTTTGAAGTAATATTTAGGCGAGTAGTACGACAAAATAATTGGCCACACCCTGCTGATGTTACTAGAGAATTGTGATTTCAAAAAGAGACATATACACTACTGGTCAAAAGTTTGGAAACACCTTCTCATTCAAGGGTTTGTATTTATTGTAATGATTGTAAACACTGTAGATTAATACTGAAGACATCAAAACTATGAAAGAACATATATGGAATTATTTAATTTCTAAAAAAGTGTTAAACAAAGCAGAATATGTTTTATATTTTAGATTCTGTAAAGTAGCCCCCTTTTTCCTTCATGACAGCTTTGCACACTCTTGGTATTCTCTCAGTCTGCTTCATGAAGTGGTCTCCTGGAATGGTTTCTAATGAACATGAGCCTTGTCAAGAGTTCATTTGTAGAATGACTTGCCTTCTTAATGTGTTTGAGACCATCAGTTGTGTTGTTCAGAGGTAGGGTTAGTACACAATGGATAGCTCTATTTGACTACTGTTGTAATCCAGATTATGGCAAAACCAGATTATTTCATAGTTTTGATGTCTTCAGTATGAATCTACAATGATGAAAATAATTATGATACACACAAATGAATGAGAAGGTGTGTCCAAACTTTTGACTGGTAGTGTAGATGATGAGGGAATCTGCAATAAGAGGCTATGCTGCTATAACATGGGACAGCAACCACAGACTCCATAAAAGTAGATGCAGCCACAGAGTCTGATAAGTCTCACTCATAGACTGTATAATAAATTGACAGAGTATGCGTGACGTCACCCATCTGTTTCTGAAGCGCTGTTCTGAAGCCAATTGTCGGTGGGAGCCATATTGGAAATGTTGAACTCAACCAAACTTCTGTTGAGCTAGTGTGAGGCAAAGAGGCGGGCCTTGAGCGCCCTAACCAACAGATACAGTGTTCCCGCCTGTCAATCAAGTCAGTCATGCCCTTATGTGGGTAAAAATTTGATATCTTCAAAAACAACAAGTTATATATATAAGGAGATATCCAGACAACACTTGTCTTTTGAACCAGGCTGTAAACATGTCTATTTCTGCTGTAAAGATCGTCTTTTTTGAATGGGTGTGTATGTGGTTTACGGTGTTTCTGCAGCCAGCCTCAAGTGGACAACCGATGAACTGCAGTTTTTAGCACTTCAGCAAAGACTTCATATTCTAAGACAAGGTTGCCCCTTGTTCTCTACTATTAATAAGATGATCCCCCTCTCTGGCTTGACGCATCATCTCAGTGATCATTATCCAGGTGGTTTCAGGGTCTCAATCAGTCATTTCCTGTATTCATTAAAAAAAAGTATGATGTTAATTTACATAATTACCTTTCAACAACAGTGAAGCAATGTTTGTGGAACTAAAAACACTCGTGGTTATTGTTGAGTTGCATTAAAAGTCACTCGGATGCTACAGTAATTATTGCTCTAGAAGGATCTTCTGTTCAAGACTTGCAAGCTGATAGCTGACAATGCTAAATTCAAGGCTTAAATATTAAAGGCTGATGTTATTATTGCTACGTCTTGTTTCTGCAGCTGTACTTGTGCTATTCTCGTCTTTTCAACTTCTGTAAGCGCTTTTACACCACTTGTCACATTAACCCATTCATACACTGATGGCAGAGGATGCTAGTGTTGCAGACCATCATCATAAGCTAATTCCATTCACACACATTCCCAGGTTCACTGTCTTGCCCAAAAACACTCTGGCATGTGACTGCAGGGATCGAACCGCCAACCTTCCAACTGGGCGATGATTAATGAGCTACATCTGCCTCTAAACCTGCAGATTATTTTGCATATTTGCACAATATATTACACAAAATGATAGGAAACAGTGATCAATGCACAACGTGATGCAGCTATAGCTCACGTATCACACTGCAAAGCAGTAAGGATAATAATTAAGACAGACAGAGGGTTGAGGGAAGACACAAAGGGCCTGGACAGCATTATAATAATAATACTTTTTATTTATAGGCGCCTTTCTGGACACTTAAGGTCAACTTACAACATTCCAACAGTAAAAAAAAAAACACTCAATGGTCATAAATACATAAATATCCTACAACAGAATAACGATGCAATACTAGAAAAGTGAAATTGAAGTAATTCCAGTCCCATAAACACAGATTTAAAAGGATTACACTTGGAGGGAAAGGTGAGTTTGAGGCGAGATGTGAAGGTGGTGGGAGAGGTGGTCTTTTGTAAGTCCTGGGGGAGAGAGTTCCAGAGGCGGGGGGCCGAGCGGCTGAAGGCTCTCGACCCCATGGTGGTCAAGCGAGCAGGTGGGAGGGTGAGTTGGGTGGAAGAGGAGGACCTCAGACTACGAGTGAGGTATTTTGGTATGGAGGAGCTCAATGAGGTCCTGAGGAGCTCGGTTGTTGATGGCCTTGAAAGTGAGGAACAGAACCCTAAAGATGATGCAGTGTTTGATGGGAAGCCAGTGGAGTTGCTGCAGGACAGATGTGATGTGGGCTGGTGGAGGGGGTTCTGGTGAGGATGCGGGCAGCAGGATTTTGAACCAGTTGAAGATTCTGGATGGATTTGTCTGGTAAACGAAAAAGAAGGGAGTCTAGGCGGGAGATGTTTTGTAGATGGAAGTATGCTGACCGACTGACATTGATGTGGGACTGGAATGACAGTGTACTGTTGAGGATGACACCCAGACTCTTAACATGGGGGGGGACTGAGGAGTTGTCAATGAATAGATGAGTTTGGTGAAGAAGAACAACTTCTAAAGAAGTCAGCCAGATGTGTGATGTTGTGATTTCTCCACCTTCAGCAGATGTTACGCCTCTATTGGAAAGAGTACAGAGGATTAATATCTTGTAGCTGCTTTGAAACAAAGACACAAAAACAGAGGACTGGTCCTTTAACTGTATCATTTCTTCCTCTGCTCTGTGAGTGGATTTCTTTCCTGCATCTGTTTGCCATCACGCAGCTTTCCTGGTTCAGCGCTGATACTTATATGAAGCCTCCTCTGTCACTGTGCTGTACAGACGCTCCAAAGCTACACTTCCCAGCTGCTGTTGTTACCGCCGTGTGTGCCGGTCCATCAGCGCATGTGTGTCTGCGTGTGTGTTGCAGTGTGCGTATGTGTGTGTGTGTGTGTGTGTGTGTGTGTGCTTCATTCTCCTCCAGAGAGCTGGGAGTTGATGCCCACACTGTGGCAGTGCAGAGATGGAGGAGCTGGCTTGTCCAGAATTGATGTCTCTTGAAGGCGTTTTGTTGTTGCTCACCCCTGCACCCTAGGGACCATTAAGCTGAAAATAATTGGCTCTGAATCTCCTCCCTTCATCGATCCTTTAGAGTCAGTGAACTCTCCGAGACACAAGCGCCAGCGTATTCAGAGACAGAGAGAGAAATGTACACACACCCTCACACACGTATATCCACACAAACAGAAGGAGAGAGGGGGGGATAGTGTGTAAGAGGAAGAGGATAGTAAGAGAGGCAGGCACACGAGGGTTTAAACACCAGCAGTCAGCAGCTCAATATAAGGAAGCACAGAGCCTTAGAATAGCAGTCACTGGTTCTCAGCGGAGGTTAAATCAAGTGAATTTCTTCATCTCTGAAGATGCTTTCTTTCTTTCTCTCTGGAAACAGAGCAGGAACAGTGGCCCTAACACTTCTGGACCCCCATTTATCTCCAGTGACAGTCACACTAGCCCCACATCTCCTCCTGCATGGTGGAGCACAGGGCAGCCTTTGTCCAACAGAGGGAGCCCCTGCTTTACCGCAGATGTGAACGCCACACACACACACGTCTGAACAAGTCTGAAGATGGTGTTTAATAATGAGCTGCTGTTAATGGACTGAACGTATCTTTATGTTTCTGTTAATTATCTCAATGTCAAAGAAAATAAAACTGTTCTGATGCCATTCGAAGTTGATTTTTACCTACTTTTTGAAAGTGGTTAAAAACAATAACGACACATTATTTATTTTACCTTTATTTTACCAGGATTAGTCCCATTGAGATACAAAGTCTCTTTTACAAGGGAGTCCTGGCCAAATAGAACAGGACAGAACATATAGTGACAAGCAGTGTTAAGCTCTAAAGCATGTGCACAAGCTGATCAGATGATCCTTTATCCTAGTTTTAAAATCCTCTAATCGAATTAAACAATCCAGTTTCAGGTGACCCTGAAGCTCAGACCAAGATGAGGGAGCAAAGACATTAAAAGCACTTTCACCAAAAACAGAGCAAGTCCAAAGAATGACAAAAATAACTCATCCATGGGACTGAAGATTACAGCCACAGACAGCTTTAGGAGTCAATAAAGAGCATAAATAAGACGGCAGCTCCTGGAGTACGGCCTTATAAAGACAGATATACCAATGCTCCATTCTTCTGTTGTGTAAGGAAGACAAGCCTACTTTTTCATACAAGATACAGTGAGTGTTTATTGTTTCATAAAGTTACAAACAGTCCAATTTGATTCTTCTTTTTCAACTTTGTTTAGGTCTGAACTACCTCCTGAGCGAAATCCTGACGTCTCCTAAGCTGAGTACAATTACTTATGTTCTTTGTTGAGTTTAACAGAGCCTCTTTTTGCTGTAATAATAATAATAATAATGATAATAATTAATAGGATTTGTATAGCGCTTTTCATGGTACTCAAAGTTGCTTTGCAGAGAGGTAAAAATAAAGCAGATGAATAAAACAGAACAAAGTTTTATTCCAATTTTATAATATGTGGTCGAGTTCAAGTAACTCCTCATTTGAAGGTAACGTTAAAAGCGTTTATGAGGAAGATGAAACTCTTCCTGTAACTGCTGAAAGGACTTTAATGCGTCGCCCAGATACATATCTTATATTTTTAGGATACCAGCAGATTTCCATTCACTGAACCCCACATCTGTACAGCGACAGTCAAAGGAATAAAACTTAATTTCCTTGACAACCTTATTACAAAAGCAGCAACACTCAATAAGAAAGTAACAACTTATATTTATGAACACCTGCTAATGAATGATAAAACTGTTAAAGATGATTTTAAACTTAGCTGGGGAAAGGACTTTGGTGTTCAGCTTGGGGCCCAGACGTGGAGTAAAGTTCTGTACAGTGCACAAAAAAATACCTGTTCATTTAAATCATATGAAGCACTATATAAAATAATCATAAACTACATGTGACTCCTGAAGTATGGAGTAAATATGACAATGTATGCAATGGGCCTCATTCACTAATAAATGCGACATGTTCTCACTCTGCGCATAAAATAAGTGCATACGCAATATCACCATCGTCTCATGACACGTGCGTTCCAGTCAATTTTGTTCTCACCATTGTGCGTATATTAGTGAATCAGAATTATTCTAAATTGACAGGTGCGTGCCCGCAACCTGCAATCAGCATACTACCACACCCCAATTCATCCATATAAGGACATCTTTTCGCTGCATCAGGATGCTGAATTTCACCTCGGTAGAAATAGAGGTGATTGTTGTGGAGGTTGAGGAAAGAAAACCAACACTTCCGAAGCGTGTCAGCAGGAGGAGTCACCATGACAGAAAAATGAAGCCTCGGTTTCTTACTGAGGCTGTTAATGCTGTGTCTCCTGGGGTTTGCACCGTGGCTCAGGTTAAGAAAAAAAGGTTTGATATGTAAGTGGACGCACAAAACATACAATAAAAGACTGGTAGAACAGAAAAGAAGGAAGGAAACTGAAGGAGGACAAGGACCACCTGATCTGGCAGCTCAGGATTAAAGAATGTCTGCAATTACTGGAGACACCTCTATATTAGAAATATGTTCCTGAAATGAAGGGTAAAGTGATGATATTCAACCGTCGCCTAATGGCCATTCATTTAATTTAAAGGTGACATATCACGCTTTTTTCATCAATATATATTGGTCTAAGAGGTCCCCAAAACATGTCTTTAAAGTTTATGCTCAAAAAAACACTTTGAAATCAGATTTTGTTTACATGTTGGCTGAATATACATTATTTGTCAGTATGTCGACGTGTGTCTTGGTACACAGCTACGAACATGTAGCTATGTGGCTATGCTAACTAGCGCTAGCACTTATCTATGATATATAAAAATCATCCACTAGATCTTCGAATCTGCAGACGTGGGGAGTAAAACCAACCTCTACCAGAAAGGCAGCAGGACCTTTCTGAAGGATTGGTCACAGATTTAGTGTTTCTTGTTGTTTTATTTGTCAGTATGTCGACGTGTGTCTTGGTATACAGCTACAGCTACAGCTATGAACATGTGGCTATGTGGCTATGCTAACTAGCGCTAGCACTTATCCATGATAAATAAAAATCATCCACTAGATCTTCAAATCTGCAGACGTGGGGAGTAAAACCGACCTCTGCCAGAAAGGCAGCGGGACCTTTTCTGAAGGATTGGTCACAGATTCTTTGTTTCTTGTTGTTTTATTTGTCAGTATGTAGACGTGTGTCTTGGTACACAGCTACAGCTACGACATGTAGCTATGTAGCTATGCTAACTAGCGCTAGCACTTATCCACGATAAATAAAAATCATCCACTAGATCTTCAAATCTGCAGACGTGGGGAGTAAAACCGACCTCTGTGTTTATTAAGACAGCCTACAACTAGCATGCCTCCCTCCTAAGCTCCTTGTTAGCACACATTTGTGCAGGTAATGAAAAACGGAGGGGGGATTCAGTATTATTTTATACAGTCTATGGGCTGAACAAGCTCCGAGCTCTGACTCCGTGACAGACCGGATATTGTTGTTACGTAACAAAAACACTGAAGTCTGAAACGGCTCGTTTCACACACATTTACAGAAAGGTGGAGAAATCAGAACAGGGGCAGAATGGATTATTTCATTCTCGGGGGGTTTGTAGACATGCCAGGGACACATATTTCAGGTAGAGAACCATTATAAAGTCCATTTTGCATGATATGTCACCTTTAATGAACACAGCACGCCACAATTATCTCTCACACTTTCTCAGGGGCGTAGAGTAACTTGCCACCAGCTGTGTCCAAACACATCTAACGAGCCTTCAGCAGCCCAAATGTGCGCTCTACTACGGCAAGTGTGTGGGCATGGACGTTGTTGTAGCGCACGTCTTTGGGGGAGGGGGGACTGGAAACTTAATCTAAATAAAACAAAAAAATATGCTCACCAACTAGCCATCTGTTTCTTAGTGCAGGGGGGTCGGGACACCCTGGGGGGGGGTCATGAGATGTCTTCCAGAATTTTTTTTTAACTTGTCTTAAATAGTATAGTTTACCTATTATAGTAAAAACTATTAAAAAAATATTAGCTAACCTCGAAATGAAACCTTGAAAATAGAAAATGTGATGAGTTTTCTGCCTTTCTTTTTGCCAGATGGCTAAATGACATTAATCTGGCTTTTTTCTTTTACTGAAAGTAGTTAAAATATGTCATGCATTTAGTTATAAGAGTATGTGTTCACATTTTCTGAGAAAGTTGGTCTTCATCATTTGTGTGTACGTATGGTCTGAGGAAGTTCTATTTTTGTCCGCAGTGTAAGAACAAATTCAAGTAAGAATCTATTGATGAATCCCAGATTTGTGCTTCAAACGTGCGTACGCACAGTTTAAGCACGTATCCATGTGTACGCACTGTCAGTGAATGAGGCTCAATGCTCTTTGTCGCAAATGTCAGAAGCAAGTAGGCACTTATTTTCACTTAATGTGGTCGTGTCTATTGATGAGAGATTATCCCATGTACTACAAGGAACCCTTGAGGACTATCAGAAAGTGGTCACCCCTCAGTGTGTATCTTTGCAACAAGTGGTTATCAATTACCTGCACTGGAATAGGCTGAGAATTATTATTATTATTATTTTCTTTTATCAACTTAAATTAATCATGTATTACTTCAATATCTCTCACTTTAATTTCTTTTTGTCTGCCTGTGTTCCTTTTTTGTAATGTGCTTCATTACTTCATATGAAAAATAAAATGCTAAAAAAACAGAACAAAGACAAGTTTGGGTGGAAGTAGAGGTTATGTGTTGTATACTTTTTTGAACAGGAAGTTCTTGAGGTGTTTTTTTAATGATTCAACTGAGTCCGAGTTGTGGATGTGTGGAGGGAGAGAGTTCCATAGAGTCGGGGCAGCGATGGCAAAGGCTCTGTCCCCCCAAGTCGCGGGGCTTGGTCTTGGTGATATGGGACAGGAGATTGGCATCTGATGATCTGAGGCAGCGAGATGGAGAGTGACATTTGAGGTTTGAGGAGGTCGGTCAGGTTTGAGGGGGCGAGGATATTGAGGACTTCAAGCCGGAAGTGAATTCGGTGCTGTGAATTCTCCTGTCAGCCACCACCTCCACAGGGTCCAGGACTGAGCCTGGCCTTCTTCACCAGCATGTTCAGTCCTGCTCTCCTGTATCCTGTCCACCCACAGTAGGTGAAATCCTTCCAATGTGGCGTTCGTGTCCGGTGTTAGCTCTGTTAGCATGATGCTACTCTGGTGCTGGGTTAGCTCGTCCACCTTATCGTAGATAGATCTTAAATTCCCCATAACGGTGGGTGGAAGGACAGATCCATGTCGTCTTTTCTTAGCTTGCACCTCAGTACCAGCACGTCGTCCTTGCCTCCTTCTCCTCAGCTCACAGGGAACATCGGGCCTAGCATCATTTAGCATCGACATGCTACGGGGTGCAAACAGCTGATCTCGTATGTAAACAATGTTACCAAGGTTACACAGGATCTCCGGACACACACAGGAACAAAAATAATAAAAACACCACTGCAAATGTAGCCAGTTTGGTGTCCATGGCCAACAAATGAGTCTTTAAAAGTCATGACAGGCTCCAAATACAAAGAGAACTAAACAGATATGTAAAAAAGAACAACAAAGAGAGAACTGCTGCAACAAGCATGGCACCTAACCCTTACATTCATACCAGAACTCAGAGGAGTATCTAGATCTCCATGTTTCATAGTGTAGGGTCACTGACAAAGCTGCTGCAGTGGGAATGCAGCGATCAGGATTGAAGATTTGTTATATTTCATGTATCTTCTTTTCATCTGCCTCAAGTGTTCCTGTGAATTCTTAACAAAAAAAAAACTCCAACAAGGGTTTGGATTAGAAGGCAAAGTGTGCATTCAATCTATATCTCTGCTTATCTTCAATTACCTCCTTCAATCTTCATGTAGTCAAGTCTGGATTTAATTAAATCCATATCCATCTGTCTTCATCATTTGTGTGGTTGCTGGAGGAAGCCGTGTGCCAGCTCGACCGTCATCAATACGGGCGGATGAAGGCTGCTCCCGGTGAAGAATTGATGGCCACTGAGGACACAACAGGGGGTGTTCATCTTCAGTATCACTCACTCCCTCTCTGGCCTTTACAATGCAGAGTAGTTCATCACCATGAATGTGGAATATATTTACATACCCTGTCCATCCATAACGTGACACCAAGGTAATTAGTTCTCTTCATATTCATACTCAAGAGATGACATGAATAATAATCCTGTCCCCACCATTGGAAATAGGTCAGGGATAATTGAATTTGTTTATCGTATTTTCTCCCATTAAGAGTAATCAGATAAGTAGTGGGGTACGGCCCCGTGACAGAGTCCTCCACCACTGATGAACCATCACATTAATTGAAGTTAATGGGCAGAGCAGAGAGCGACGGGGTGAGCGAGAGCGAAGGAGGGAGGCTGCATGGATGAGTGCATCGAATGAGTGGCAAAGGGAGGGCCGAGTTCATCCTCCTGTTCTTCCAGGCCAGGACGAGAGCGCTGGGTATGCACAGGAGCAAGCTGGGTAATCAAACACAAAAACTGCCCCGCATCAAATATTTACAGAGATTAACTCTTCACAAGCTCTCTGCAAAGTATCAACGCGGTGCAGTGAGCTGTGGGAATACTGCTTCAGTCTGATCTGTAACGAGGAGCTCAAAACACTCCAACACTCGTGTGTAGTGATCGATCCAACGAGGACTTTATTACATGCATCATCCAGTCTGATAATGTAACCAGCACGACTACGTCAGCTGGGCTTTCTGTGGTGGAGTATCTTCAAATGTTTCCTGTCCAAGAATCTGTGCAATCTGAGCTAACAGGGTTTGTCAGTGAAGCATGAGAGTTGAGAGAAGCAGAACAATTATGTCATTATCAAGACAAACACAAAATCGTGAGCTGTGTTTCTGTTATTTTGCTGAATCAGAACACACAGCATACTTAGTCATGACAGTTGTTATGGACCTCTCTCTACCTGGTTCAGTTCAGAGGCAGTGGTATCTTGGAAACCTATTGAGGTAAACCTTGCCTCCCTACATAGATTAGAAGATCTAGTTTAATCTAACACTCCTCTTAGACAATCTAAACTATAGTCATGGTCAAAAGTTTTGAGAATGACACAACTATTAATTTTCACAAAGTCTGCTCTTTCAGTTTTTATAATGGCAATTTGCATATACCCCAGAATGTTATGAGGAGTGATCAGCTCAACTGCAACTGCCTAACAAGGAAGTTTATAGCTGCGAGTAAGATTGCACCTCAGTCAACCGTCTATCGAATTATTAAGAACTTCAAGGAGAGAGGTTCAATTGTTGCCAAACAGGCTCCAGGGTGCCCAAGAAAGTCCAGCAAGTGCCAGGACCGTCTCCTGAAGGTGTTACAGCTGCGGGATTGGGCCACCACCAGTGCAGAGCTTGCTCAGGAATGGCAGCAGGCAGGTGTGAGTGCATCTGCATGCACAGTGAGGCGAAGACTTTTGGAGGAAGGCCTGGTGTCAAGGAGGGCAGCAAAGAAGCCACTTCTCTCCAGTAAAAACATCAGGGACAGACTGATATTCTGCAGAAGGTACAGGGACTGGACTGCTGAGGACTGGGGTAAAGTCATTTTCTCTGATGAATCCCCTTTCCAATTGTTTGGGGCATCTGGAGGAAGGCTTGTTCGGAGAAGACGAGGTGAGCGCTACCATCAGTCCTGTCTCTTGCCAACAGTGAAGCATCCTGAGACCATTCATGTGTGGGGTTGCTTTTCGGTCAAGGGAGTGGGCTCTCTCACAATCTTGCCTAAAAACACAGCCATGAATAAAGAATGGTACCAGAACGTCCTCCGAGAGCAACTTCTCCCAACCATCCAAGGGCAGTTTGGTGATGAAGAATGCCTTTTCCAGCATGATGGAGCACCTTGCCATAAAGCAAAAGTCATAACAAAATGGCTCGGGAACAAAACATTAAGATTTTGGGCCCTTGGCCAGGAAACTCCCCAGATCTTAATCCCATTGAGAACTTATGGTCAATCCTCAAGAGGCGGGTGGACAATCAAAAACCCACAAATTCTGACAAACTCCAAGCATTGATTATGCAAGAATGGACTGCCAACAGGCAGGATTTGGTCCAGAAGTTCATTGACAGCATGCCAGGGAGAATTGCAGAGGTCTTGAAAAAGAAGGGTCAACACTGCAAATATTGACTTATTGCATGAATTCTGTGTAATTCTCAATAAAAGCTTTTGATACTTATGAAATGCTTCTAATTGTATTTCATTATACCATAGAAACATCTGACAAAAACACCTAAAAACCCTGAAGCAGCAGACTTTGTGAAAATGTAATATTTGTGTCATTCTCAAAACTTTTGGCCATGACTGTACTCGGCTCCTCACAGACCCACGTTACTTCAACCCTCTGAATCTGATCCAGAATCTGATCCTGATGGAGAGGCGCCTGCAGCAGGTTGTTGTTTTGTTTGTCAGTATGTCAACGTGTGTCCTGGTACACAGCTACGACCATGTAGCTATGTGGCTATGCTAACTAGCACTAGCACTTTTCCATGATAAATAAAAATCATCCACTAGATCTTCAAATCTGCAGACGTGGGGAGTAAAACCGACCTTTGTGTTTATTAAGACAGCCTACAACTAGCATGCCTCCCTCCTAAGCTCCTTGTTAGCACACATGTGTGCAGGGAATGAAAAACGGAGGAGGGGTTGAGTTGTATTTTATACAGTCTATGGGCTGAACAAGCTCCGAGCTCTGACTTCTGTTACAGACCGGATGTCGTTGTGACGTATGAAAAACACTGAAAACTGAAACGGCTGGTTTCAGCACACATTTATAGAAAGGTGGAGAAATCAGAACAGGGGCAGAATGGATTCTTTTCATTTTCGGGGGGTTTGTAGACATGCCAGGGACACATATTTCAGGTAGAGAACCATTCAAAAGTCCATTTTGCATGATATGTCACCTTTAACAGAAATAAGCTAATTTATTAGGAAAGGGTTAGGACCAGGGAGTCCTTCAAAGCTTGGTCCAAAAGCAACTGAACGTGGTTAAAGGTCTTAAAGATGTTTACCTCTCCTCTGATACTGAGGAAGCTCTTTGGAGGAGAGGGAACATCTTTAAAAACCTAAACCTTGTCCAAAAGCTCCATGCATCAAGCTTTGACCTGACTGAAAGCCTGCACACACCTGAAAGTGGAGTTAAAGGAAAGAGTTTCAGTAAAGATTAGAAGGAAATTCAAGATTGAGGTTCTTGTAGGTGCAGATCCATTAGTCTCTCCATCATGTCATCTCCACATTTTTTCTGCCTCTTCCTTGTTTTCTTCCAGCGCATCCATGATGGCTTTAATGGACTTGAGGAGAATGGACTTCTGCTGCCACTGGACTCTCTCTTTGTCCAGATCCCCTTGTGTCAGGGTCAGTGAGTGGGCTTGGTTTTCTCCCCACTAGCGTCTCTCCATTAACATGCTTCCATCCAATTTATAAGGAGTATAACATTGTTCAGTGTCAACGATAAGTTTGTTCTCTTTGCCTTGTTTTCAATGAAACATACGGTTTAAATCCTTTACAAAATAAAATAATCATTATTTTATGAACATCACAAGTTTTTTTTTGGGGGGGGGGGGGGATTTGTGCTCTAAACTCCTCCTGAACCTTTATCATGGTCTAAAAGAAAATTAATTTTAGACAAAGTGTTGGTCATCATTATTCAGTCAGCTTGGTAATTAATTGATGAATTTTGCATTAGTATGTTCGGTGGTCTCTGTGCCCCCAGCCGTAGGAGAGGATTTAACTGAGTGTAAAATCAAATGATCTGCTGAAAAGTCTCATGTGTCAGAGCACAGAAAGCCAAGCTTCTTGTACTGTATAGCATCATTACATGACTACATTCGTGTTAAAAAATGGCATGCCAGAGTCCCATTATGGTACAACATGAATAAGATTAGATAAGCTAAGATACTCCTTTATTCGTCCCACAACGGGGAAATTCATGGAGTTACAGCAGCAAACAAGAAGGTGTACAGAACAAGAATTTCAACAAGAATATATAAAGCAAATCAATGTCCATCAGAGACGACAGCTTGGGCATAATCCTCCTGTCAGCCACCACCTCCACAGGGTCCAGGACTGAGCTGGCCTTCTTCACCAGCGTGTTCAGTCCTGCTCTCCTGTATCCTGTCCGCCCACAGCAGGTGAAATCCTTCCAATGTGGCGTTTGTGTCCGGTGTTAGCTCTGTTAGCATGATGCTACTCTGGTGCTGGGTTAGCTCGTCCATCTTATCGTAGATAGATCTTACATTCCCCATAGCGGTGGGTGGAAGGACAGGTTCATGTCATCTTTTCTTAGCTTGCACCTCTATACCAGCCGTCTTAGCGTCGACCTTGCCTCCTTCTCCTCAGTTCACAGGGAACATCAGGCCTAGAATCGTTTAGCATCGACATGCTACGGGGGGCTAACAGATGATCTCATATGTAAACAATGTTACCATAGATACACCATCTCCAGACACACACAGGAACAAAAACAGTAAAAACACCACTGCTAACGTTGCCAGTTTGGCGTCCATGGCCAACAAATGAGTCTTTAAAAGTCATGACAGGCTCCAAATACAAAGAGAACTAAACAGATATGAAAAAAGGACAACGAAGAGAGAACTGCTGCAACAAGCAGCCACTGGAGCGGCGCTAAGAGAGTATGTAATATAACATACAGTATATCATATATATAATACAATAGGATGTAGTTGTAAAATTTCTTGTATATCTTACAAATCTCTAAAGAGTGTTTCCTTCAACATCTAAGCTTCAGTTTAGAAAAAAGAAGCCACAGTAGATCCCTGCTTTCTCAATGTTGTAGAGTATAGAAATTAGCTACACGTGTGCAAACAGTTATTTTGGACTACATTCAGAATGAAAGTGCAGTGAAGCCTCACCTATTAATCTAATCTGTTAACATTACCTACAAATGAAACATAGAAAACAGCAGAGCATGTAGCAGTCACTTTTTAAACACTTTAAATTTTACAATCTGTGATTTACATAGTAAAAGGAAATGTACTCTGACGGCTCCACACTAACATGGGACTTCCACCAGATCTGTGTCTGGTCTGTCTCTGATCCGCCGCGATCCGGCTCCGTGCTCTCTCGTCAGCCAACACCCACCGGTTGTGTTTTCAGAACGCAGCACTGATTCAGGACCTCCGGACAGCTGGAGTCATGTGACCGAGGTTTTCCCGCGGTAATCACTGAATCAAGGATTCTCCTCCTCCTCATCTCCTCATCCATGTTGTCTTTCTGGTCCTCTGAAAACCTCTGACCTGTTGACTCCAGGCCTGGCTCCGCTCATCATGACGGTTTGTTGTCGTAGTTAAGTGAAATACGATCTGGTGAGAACACAGAGTGTTTTATTCTGAAAATCAACTGGATGTTTGCATTTTGTTTTGGTGAAACCTGACTTCCTGTCCCGCTCCAGGAAGTCCCTCCTGTCTCCTTGAGTATCTGACCTGCTGCGTTTTGACCTGCTGGATCAGAGACGCAGCTGGAACGGAACGGAGCGGATCCAGTGGAAGTTAACACATTGACTAGAGTAGAAACCATCAGATCCTGTGCCGGATCGGAGACAGAAGGGACAGGGATCTGGTTGAATTTGGCCGTTACTGATGTACTCTCTAAATAGCAGGAACACTACAAGGTTGACTATGACCAGGTTTTAGTTGGTTTGTGGTGCAGTTCCCTTTTGCGTTCTCAAGACAGCAACACGCCACACTTAACCATTCTTAAAACAGACACTCCCATTGGTCAATGCATTTTTTTTATTTCCAGCCAGTGAAGTTCCTCCAGCTACAGGTTCTCACACTTAAAAGGAAAATATAAGAAAACAAGTGTCAGAGTTAACTGATGAGTAATCTCTGACAAGTGAAGTGCTGAAGCTGCACAGCACTGTTCAGAGAAACCGGGGAAACACAAAACAAAGACAGAGGAATAAGCCCAAATGTGTCTGATGAAGCTCTGGAGCTGTTCAAATCCCAGACTGCACCGCTGTAGTTACCTGCCAAGCCAGGCAGAGGAACACTGCCGCCATAACAAGCCTTGACGGGGATCTCAGGAAGCAGCAACGCACACAACAATCAATAGGCCAGCCTCGAAGGAAGAGCATAGGGGGGAGCCAGACTTCACAACCAATCTCCTCTGAATGCATTAGAGCGCCTCGCTTCCAGCCTCCCTCTAACATGGCTTCATTTATGTGAGAGAAGCGCTAAAGAGGAAGAGCGTGGTGACAAGTCGTATGAAGAGAGGTAAACCACTGACAGAGAGAGTTCTTTGTGGAGCTGATCTGTGGAGAGAGCTGGAGCTCCACTCGTCTATACTCACAGCAGGCTCTGCAACGCTTCCTGGTGGCTCTGTCACTTCCCCTCAGGCTTTGTCTGTGAGTGTGTGTGAGAGAGAGAGTGTTTTTCAGTGCTTCTATCCTTGTGAGAACCAGTTTTTAGACTTTAAGAAGGAGGAAATTTATGCTGGTGCTCAATTTTCAAGATTTCAAGGGCTAGTTCAGGAGCAGGATGAAGAATTGGTAATCGAAATAACTTGTGAAGTGTGCATAGGATTTGTTTTAAATATACCTAGCACAATAATTAAAACTGACCATAACTTTAATGTGTGCTGTCATCTCATCTGATCAAAGTATCCTGGACTCTGAGGACTTTAATTACAACTACCGTGTGCACAGTATGGATCATCTGATGTAGCCCCAGTTCAGGGAATGACCTGCTCTACCTCTCAGCCACAGCATGACACTTTACATTTTGAGAACTTGATAATACAGGAGTATTTAACATTAGAATATTTTCAAACCTGTCATGTTTAGTCCTAAATCCTGGTTTACCATTCTGCCTAAGGGTCTGATGCCATCGTGCATACTGCAATACACCGCTCTGCAATACACCGCTCTGCAATACACCGCCCTGCAATACACCGCTCTGCAATACACCGCTCTGCAATGTACAACTCTGCAATACACTGCTCTGCAATATACAACTCTGCAATACACCGCTCTGCAATACACCACTCTGCAATATACAACTCTGCAATACACCGCTCTGCAATACACCGCCCTGCAATACACCTCTCTGCAATACACCGCTCTGCAATATACAACTCTGCAATACACTGCTCTGCAATATACCACTCTGCAATATACAACTCTGCAATACACCGCTCTGCAATACACCGCTCTGCAATACTCTGCTCTGCAATACACTGCTCTGCAATACACTGCTCTGCAATATACAACTCTGCAATACACCACTCTGCAATATACCACTCTGTAATACACCGCCCTGCACTATACAACTCTGCAATACGCTGCTCTGCAATACACCGCTCTGCAATACACCACTCTGCAATACCTCGCTCTGCAATATACAACTCTGCAATACACCGCTCTGCAATACACCTCTCTGCAGTACACCGCTCTGCAATACACTGCTCTGTAATACCCCGCTCTGCAATATACAACTCTGCAATACACCACTCTGCAATACACCGCTCTGCAATACACCGCTCTGCAATACACCTCTCTGCAATGCACCGCTCTGCAATACACCGCTCTGCAATACACCACTCTGCAATACACCGCTCTGCAATACACCGCTCTGCAAAACACCGCCCAAATATTGGTTGGCAGTGCGGTTTCTATGCCAGTTTCCAGTCGCGCTACATTCTCTGCATCTTCTGCTTGTGCCCAAGAAATCATAGCTACTCATACGTTTTATCCAAATGTAATATGTTTAAGTTGGAGGTTATAAATGTGAGCAGCGGTTGATCATACTGGAGTCAATGCAATGAGAAAAGAAGAGCAGATATCGGAGCTGTCATGTACAGCGATTCTGGGAATACGATGCTACCCAGCAGACCGATCAAATCAAAATGTAATGAAGTTTCTGGAATTAAGAGCTTAATTATTTTCTTTAACTTGTTTTTTTGGCTTAGTTTAATATGGCATTTTTGTATGAGCAATGAGACATGAACACTTAACTAATTTTGAGTTTTTGGGGTGTAGCTGTACCTTTATTTGGAATTATTACAATTCTGTCACTTATAAGACGCTTTAAGATCGATTAATTTTGGTCAAATAAAAGAGAGAACTATGGGACATGTTTTTATTTCGAGTGGGGTCAAGGAACTGAAGTCTGAGCAAACAATAATACATAAATGGTGGTTATGGGGATTAAAAGCCCAACAGGATGATGAGGCCCTGGCATGAAGTGGAGACCAAATTAGATATCAGTCCTCATATTTATTATAATTCACATTAAACTGAACATTCGCCTGGATTGCAGGACAGGATTTTGCTCCACTTTTCTATCTATCTATCTATCTATCTATCTATCTATCTATCTATCTATCTATCTATCTATCTATCTATCTATCTATCTATCTATCTATCTATCTATCTATCCATCCATCCATCCATCCATCCATCCATCCATCCATCCATCCATCCATCTGGCTGATTGTCTGTCTGCACAACCTAATGCTCTAGATTACATTGTGCACATAGTGTACACACACTCACATACACGTGTACAGTGTGTGTGTGTGTGTGTGTGTGTGTGTGTGTGTGTGTGTGTGTGTGTGTGTGTGATGTCCATGCTGTCTGGACCTATGTATCCCTCGGCTTCCTGTTGTGTGGTAGGTGTATGTACAGTGACCTCTCTGTAGCGGGGTGCTGCAAAGTTCAGTAGGTTGCTGTCAGTGACACGGGGGGCCGGTGGGTCCCCAGCAGTGTTGCCTTGGCCCCCCGCAACCCAGGAGTGACCTCTCCTCAGTAATTACCCCTGTCACTCTGTCACCCCGCTCTGTCCCCACCCAAACAACATCATCGGCGTGACGATGGATAGGTTGATGCTCCTAATCACTGGCTGCCCTCTGGTCAACACGCCTCCCCGGCTCTCCTTCACGTCACCTCCCTGCTTCACAAGCCTCTGTGTTCTGCATCCTCGCTGCGGCGCCACAGTTTGTATTTGCATAATTTTTATGGCTAATTGTAGCGGAGGATGACTGTATGCTGGACGGTCACGGCTGCTGGAGGTGATTTTAATAGGAGAGACACCAGATAATGGCCGTGCCCTCTCGCCCTGGTTTGTGCCCGGGGCTCATTATGGTGATCAGGGAGTGCCAGTCAGAGAGGGCTGCACCCGGGGTGAGAGGGCACATCACAGCACACTTATTTATCTAACGATGAATGTCATGGAAAATTTTACTCTGGTCTCCCCGACATCCAGAACTTTCTTTTCTTTTTTTGTATTCAAACAACAACGATGTTTGGAGAATATTGTTTACACAAAACAGACATGGTTTGATTTCATGCATCTCCTGCTTTTAGCTCAACATTTTATTTCATGCAAGTGTTTCTCTAAAACATCTTGTGTCAAATGAGGTATTATTTTGCAGAAAAAAAGGTCACTTAATGACTAATCTGAGAGCATGCTTTCAATACGTGCTTTAGTTCACCCTCTTCTCATTTTTGAAATATCCTCTTCCAACCTTCAGGAGTTTCCCTCTGCTCCACACCCTGAGTGCTTCCACCTGTCTCATCAGTCTTTACCTGTCCCTCATCTCTCTTCCTCTTCTGTAATTGTATGGATACTAACAATCAAAAAACAATAGATGAGTACAACAACACTAGTGATGCTGAATCAGACCATGCAGCAGTTACAACAGCTTCAAGTTAGTTAATGCAGCAAGGCTAAGTCTGCTTTACTTAAAGTGCAGGTAACATGTACGGTGAAGATGTTGCAGCAGTAGTTTTTATACAGCTATGACTCATGAAGGATTAGGATTTTCTGCTTTTCCAGCAGAGGATTTATAAAATGACATTAACCTTGTTTCTGAAACAAACATTATATGTCTGTTGTTGTTTTATTTAAATTATAAACGTTATTACAGATGGAAAACGTTTTCAGCACCATGGACAGCGGTTAAGCTGTTTTTTTACTGAATGGTGCGTCAGATGTGGAATTACTTTTTTTTAATCATTTACTGCTTGCTGTGCTTATGATACTACTACTACTACTACTACTACTAATGATAATAATAATAATAGTAATAATAATGATGATATTTTTATTTACATAGCACCTTTTGAAGAACAAAGGTCACAAAGTGCATTACAAAGAAAAACAAACAAATCATTCAAAAATAACAATTCATAATAAAATATGTTTATTTATATCACAACATATATATAAATCAATCAAATAGAAAATAAATAATAAATAAATAGATAAAGATTAAGATAAATAAATGATTAAAAAAATTAAAAAATAAAGCATTCACAGAGATCAAGTCGAGATAAAAAAAATACATAATACAAAACTATGAAAATAAATTGACTGAAAAATAAAATAAGAAATATATAGAAATAATTTAATGTATTAATACAAAAACTGATTAAATAAAAAACTATAGACCACAAGGAACCACCATCACCACCATGTAATCAGCTTTTGCAGTAATGCTTCTCTAGTTTAATGCAGCCACTTAGCAACCATTGACCAAAGTTATTGAAATCCAGTTAAGACTAATTTGTCAACATTAATCACAAAATATTTTTTTCCACTTTAATCTTGTTATTTTTCCTTTTTTTTTAGTGCTTAATGAAAAAAAGTAAAATCCTCCTTTTATTTTAATCACTTGTAAAAAAAAAAAAAACCAACAGTTTACTCTTTTATTTTTTTTGGTCAAGGTCTTTTTATTGGTTTTTCGACAGTTGTACACAAACAAACATACAGCAATGATGTCTCATTTTTTGAACAGTGAAACACCCCCCCTCCCCCCACCCCAAAGCGCCAACAGAGCCCCTTTCCCAATGTACCTTACTTAGTAAAGAAAAAAGAAAACAAAATAAATCGTGAGAAGACAATATTAAATAAATAAAAATGAATAAATAAATGAAATAAACAAGATACATATATGCATACATACACTTTTCTTTTAATCACCTTTAAAAAAAACAACAGTTTACCCTTTTAGATGATGTTCTGTTACTGTATCAAAGTGCTCATTGAAGGGGATCAGACAGAAAGGAATCAGGTGACCAACAGAGGGAACTCCAAATCTAAGTCTCTCTGTGTTTTATTGAGTTAGGTCTTACTTCTTTGTCAAAATCTAGTGATTTCAGAAACTTTACAATGTTGGCCTATAGTTCAAACTCAGTTAGAACTAAAGACTTCAGACGAGCATTTAAACTTGAGATATCTCACCTGGACTGAAAAGTGGTCACATGTTGAAAAACTGTACGATTAGAAATGTTGCTTATTATTCAAGACTACAGTAAGTTCATATATCGACCTCTCTCTCTCTCTCTCTCTCTCTCTCTCTCTCTCTCTTGCCCTCTAAAGCTCATCTGTTGCTACCATTTATCAATTTCCATAACCTTCTCACACTCGTGGGCCCCTGAGGTGGCAAGGTAGCTTCAGGCTCCAGCTCTGTTATTGCTGCTCTGCAGGTTTGAAGTCAAGAAGATGACCCAGGCACGCCGGAAAGGGGGGGGGGGGGGGGGTCAGGTTTTAAAGAGATACTTTGAAAAGAAAAAGTTTTAAAGTCTGATTTTGTATTTAATAATACTTTGTGGAGATTGTATTGGCTGCAATGGCACAGTTGCTCTACGTATGGTAATGTTGATTCATCACTCTTTTCCAAGTTGATCAAACTTGACGGATCCCTGAAGACTTTCATGGTCCCTTTCCATCTGATGGTTAACATTTTTAACTTTTACTGAACTTCTTTGAAGGTTTTGGATGAAGGGTTGTAAAATTTGCTTCAGGTGTCAGCAGGTCTCAGGGGACGGCTGCTGCTGATTCTGGTGATCCTCAAACTCTTTCCCATGCCACAAACTGATCAAAGTTCTCACTTTTTAGTGTGATTACTTCAAATCTACTGTGTGTATAAGATTGATGCGTCGTGCTCCGGCATCCGGCAAAAATAGAAGTCTTGTGTATCTGATCCGGAGGACTCCGATCTGTCGGATCAGAGACGCAGCTGGAACGCAACGGAGTGGATCCAGTGGAAGTTAACACATTGAATAGAATAGAAACCTATCAGATCCAGTGCCGTGACGGATCAGAGACGGACCTTGTGGAATTTGCCCGTAACACTGACTCACTGAACTGCTCCTCTCTGCAGTGTTTGTGCTGTTGGTGCATTTGGAGAGCAAACTTGAAAGTGAAATATAAATTATATTTCTATTTTAGCGGGACATTTATCTAAATAGCAGGAGGCAAAGAAGCTAACTGTAACTTAGTGTTAATTTTGTTAACGAAAATTCTAACAAAATATGTTCGTCAACAACTATTTTTTCATGACGAAAGCGAGAGTAAGACGAGCTAAAGTGCATCACTGATAATAAAGACTTTGACGAACGTATGTTTAGATTTCGTTGACGAGACGATGACGAGACAAAAACTTTAGTGGCCGACCGTCGGACATTCAGAATCCATGTTTCCCCCGCTGTGCGTCTTTAAAGATGGCGTGATGACTTCCTGTGACAGGCTGAGTTATTATCTGAGGGGCTCAGTGTTAGCTTGGTCTCTACCTGCAGCAGGTGTGCTTTATGAACCAGCTCTCCTCACCTCCATGCATCTGTCTCATCTTCATTGAGGATTTTTACCCCCGGTGTGCGTTAGTGACAAAGACACAACCGGGGGACGTCTGTTTAATATTTGATGTTTGACGTTTTTGCCGCTCTCACCGTAAAAAGCTCTTCGTCTACAGCTTGATTTAATCCAGTTTGGTGAAACATCAGACACATTTAGTAAGTTTGGATCAACTCCTCGTCATCAAAGATGCAGATGCATTTCAGAGTGCCGTGAACTGACTGACTGTCTAGTGCCTCTGTCGCTGCGAGGTGCATTCAGGGACCGTTGTAAAAGTGCAATACAGTCCTTATATTGTGTTTATGGCGTGTATTTTTATTTGAATCAAGAGAATCAAAATATCTTCTTAGTGGTCACATCAAGAATGTTTCCTTTCACTTTTTAGCAGGCTAAAACATTAAACTTCAGATATTACACAAAAGTGTTAAAAGAGTAAAATATTGACTATTTGAACACTTGGTAGCCCTGATACTGATATCTGATCCACTACATGAATTAATTTAAAGAGAGAAAATGTTTTGGCAAAAATCAAAGACTAAAATCTGACTAAAACTAGACTAACATTTTTTTGAGTTTCCGCCGACTAAAACTAGACTAAGACTATAAAGGGCTGAAAAGACTCAAATGTGACTAAAACTAACAGGCATTTTCATCTAAAGACTAAGACTAAGACTAAATCTAAAATAGCCACCAAAATTAACACTACTGTAACTGGATCGTTGAGTTTGCCAGTGTTTGTCAAACATCCTTTTTTGTGTGTGTGGCTGATAAGAAGATCAGGTATTTCAAGTTCATGTTGATCACTTGCCATATCCTCAACCATCAAGGATTTGTGGTCAGCTGCTCCACAAATAGATTGTCATTCTCTCGTAAACACTGATTCAAAGTTTGCGAATTTCTGGTCCAATAAGAAAAAAGATGGCGACGGTATAAATGTTTAAGTTGAGGCGTTCAAACTGTAGTCCAGAAACCAATGCATGATGTCACTGTGACTACATCCACATCATACACAGTCTCAGTGGTTAAACCTCTGCATGCTGTGGATGAAGTCGACATGAAAGCTGGTCAGTTTGATGATGATTGACTTCAGGTTGACTTCACTGTCCACACTGATTATTATAAAGCTGTGTGAGCCTCAACAACGTGGCTCAACCTGTCCAAGGTGTTCACCCTCAGGTATATCATGCTTTCTGACATGGAGGGAAATACAGGTATACCACACACACCAAACTGATTTATTAAAAGCAGGGGGCGATGGAGGCGGATGGAGCTGGGTAAAATCAATGGCCGCTCCCCCAGCCTCAGTCAGCGGAGAGTTAAAACGCTGTTAAACTCCAGCCGAGAGGACGCTCTCACTAACCAACCAGCCTCACTCTCATTGATTTTTTATTTAGCTTCCAGCAGTGATGTGTCTTCCAATGCACACAGAACACACCAAGCCTCCTCAGCCTGTCAGCACATAAATCAGGCCCCATTCAGCCCAGCCTGCCCACTGTGCACAGAGCCGTCTGTTAACAGAATTAAACTCTTACTTAGACCTGTTTCCAGAGCGGTGGGTTCAAAGCTGCGAAACAAAGCACTGACAGCAAAACTAGCCTCACCAACTACCAGTGAATGCAACTAGTGGTGCATTTCGACCAAGAGTTCCGGGGTCTTTTAACCCCCAGAACTACTTTCCCTGGAACTAAAAGTTCCTGTCCCCCCATTGTTGTCTGCATTTGGACCGCGGGCTGAAGTCCCAGGTAGATTGTGCAAATCAGGTCAGTGACGTATGGAGGAAATAAAAGTAAATGCACTACACCACCAGACCAATAGAGGGCAGTAAAACAAAGAGGAATGCCATTCATCACAGATGACACCATAGAAGCAGACGTACAGGCAGGTATCATTATGAGCAACACAACAGTGTTTCGGTTTAAACAGCGACCCTGTTAACTGGAGACTTTCAGCCGGATGCATCCCTCATAAACGTCTTTAGACGATCATTAAATATCTGATGAGGGTATTTTGAAATCTTAATAAAAACTAAACTAGTTTGCATTCCCAGCTACTCCCTCTGTGTTTCAACAGCTGTGTAAACTCCACAAACACTGACACGTTCAGCTGAAGGTGTCCAGTTTACAGGGTCACTTTTAGAACCGTGACACCGGGAGAGACACATTCACGGTGGGCTGAGAGAAGACTACTGTTACAAGCTGCTAAATCAAGAGAATCACAGCTTCTTCTTTTGAAAAGTTCACACACATACAAAAAAAATAGAACAAATACAAACTAATGAAAGAAAGAGAAATCAAGTGAATCACAGATGTGTGTGATGTTATTGTGGACGGAGGGCAGAATAAAAACACTGCTGTTAATCTACCAATCAGACACGTTCAGCATTGCAGGCCCTGTCCTGGGACCTTATGAAAAGTACTACCCCCCTAGCAGGGGCTTTTCAGGGGGAGATTATCTACCCCTGAACTAAATTTAGACCCTGGTTCCTCCAGGCAAAACACACATAGTTCCAAGGTGAAGTTCCTGCGGCCGAAAAACGCTTTAGAAATGGCTTTGCAAGTCTCACAATGAAGCATTAACTAAAGGGTGATTAATAAAAAACTCTCTTGAATCCTTTTGTATGGAGACACAAGCAGGCAGCTGTTGAAGGCCTCTCTTTCAGCCATGAGTCGTGCCTTCATTTCTAGATGTTAGAATAATAGTGTCCATCAAAACCATGATATAAAAATGGAAGAATTTGGCCAACATTGGTAAAACCCTTCACCGTTCACCCCTGAGACCAATTTAAGGTTCAGTCCCTGCAGCAGTGCTGCTGGCTTGCCAAGGTGCTCCCTCCGTTCTGAACCTTGTTTGCGGGTGGGAAGACGGTGAGGGATCATGTCCTCGTTGCTGCTCTGGTGACTCCCTCTGGTTTTATGGGGTGCTCGTGCAAAGGGCACACAACGGAAGATCTTTACTGGCAGAGGAAGAAGAAGCAGCTGGCAGGCAAAAACAGTCTCAGAGCACTTGAGTGTGCAAGTTCTTGACATCTGGGAGAAGAATCTGTAAAACAATGCAAAGCTCAAAGGTTGTGGATGCAGTTGAAAGCTCTGATGACTGGGAACCGGACCTTTGAGCCCGGATTGTTTTGTTGCATGTAGATTTCAGTAGTTTTCATGCAGCATACTTTTCACTCTTACTTGAGTATGTTTAGCATGGAGAGGACTCTCTGTTTCATTTAGTTACAATTAGCTCCTTTTTGCTCTGTCTGGTCAGGAAGTGGTTATTTCTTACCATAACAAAGGGGGTTTTAATATTAAAAATACATGAACACCATCTCTAATGTAACTTACACGAGTTTAAATGCACTCTGTGTATTTTAAGTTTGTCTGCCCGTTCAATTTGTAGGAAGTCAAGTGACACAATTTCATTGAGTGTGTGTCGGTTGGCAGCCTGGGTAATGGTTTTCACCAATGAGTCCAACGTTTGAGGTCCAGGGGAATCAAAAAGTCATCATTGAAGGGATACTCTGGTGTCTGTGAAGTGGGTGTATTAGACTACAGGGGATCCCAGTCAGCTCGGTCCTCTCGGTCAGTACTGGAACAGAAGTGAGGCTATAACCTCTGTAGACAGGATACCACAGCACCTGATGAAACTCCCACCCGATCATTGTGTCAGTGTCTGTTTAGAAGATGCTCATCTCTTTGCTTTGCTGTCAGTAAGCCTGTTAGTTTTTTTAACTATTCTTGGACGTTACACTTTTTTGTTCTCCTGCCTGCAGCGCACTGACCAGCTGTTTAGGTCTGTAGGTGCTTTTCAAACAGAAGTACCAGGGACTTTTGGCCCCCTGAACTACTCTTTCAGGAACTAAAAGGTTCCTGTGGCCCCATTATTGTCTGCCTTTCAATCACGGGAGACTATGCAAATCAAGCCAGTGACGTATGGAGGGGAAAAAAAGTTCAACAAAGATGACACCATAGATGGAGACAGACAGACAGGCATCATCATGAGCTACACAGCAGTTAGCGACATTAAAAGCCATTGCAGGGATGGAGTGCTGTTTCAGATTAAACAGCGACCCTGTTAACTGGAGACTTTCAGTCGGATGCATCCCTCATAAACGTCTTTAGACGATCATTAAATATCTGATGAGAATATTTTGATATTTGAATAAAAACTAAACTAGGATGCATTCCTAAGGACTCCCTCTGTGTTTCATCAGCTGTGTAAACTCCACAAACACTGACACAATCAGCTGAAGGTCTCCAGTTTACAGGGTCACTTTTAATAGCGTAACACCGGGAGCTGACAGAGACACATTCAAGGTAGGCTCAGAAAAGACAAATGTTAAGGAGTTATTAAACCAAGTGACAATTGATTTGGACAATATATCTGTTGATTTTGAACTATAAGGGCCGAGTAATAAAAAGAAGAGTACACAGAACTGGTTGTAAATATAGCAAACTGATACAAAAAAGATAGAACAAATACAAACAAATGAAGAAAAAGAAATCAAGTGAATCACATATGTCTGCCCCCGAAAGTCCTGGGACTTTTGAAAAGTACTACCCCTCAATCAGTGGCTATTCAGAGGAGGTTAACTACCCCTGAACTAAATGTAGACTCTGGGTAAAGTTCCTGCAGTGAAAAAACACCTTATGATATACAAGCTTACTTAACTTTTGGCCAGTGTACTGATATAATGTACATTTAGACAGTTTGACATAGTTTTTTAGCAACGAATGCTGAACATTATCCAGCTGACAGTAATGTTTGTAGAGTTTGTTATTTCAGCTCAGTCTTCCCTTCAACACCCCTAACACAGTGTTGTTTGATAAGGTAAACATATGGTGTTCAACAGCAGCGTTCAGTGAGGCAGGGAGCTTGAAATGGTGAGTGATGCAGACTGAAGCCAAAATTTTGTCTTTTGGGGAAACACCAAAGTTATGTGTTTGCTTCTCCAACACGAACGGAATCAAGGAGGAGCAACTAGAATGACTATAAACCCCAGAGCATCTACTTTTCAACAATGTTTTCACTTCTTTAGGACAAATCTCAAATGTCATTGTAAGGAGGAAGCAGTAACTTGGTGTAGGGATGTTGGAGGGGGAAGCCAGGATTTTGCAGATGAATCCAACGCTACTGATATCAGGTCTTTGGATCCGATATGACAGATGACAAAGTGGAATTGGTCTTATCATCCCCAATGCACACATAATATCAAACTCTGGCTTTAGTAGCAGCCTATAAGGTGAATCACAGTATATGTTCCCACATATGAAGGGCTTATGTCTCCTTGGATGTCTGGGTGGTTTTTGTTGGTGAACTCAGGGAGCTGAAGTTGAACACAAACCTCAGAAAGAGAAGAAAGAGGCAAGCACAGTTACTTAACCTTGGACTGTGCACCGATTTTTTTTTTTTGCTTTGCTTAATTCCAATGTTCCCATGACATCAATTAAAATATATGTAATGATATTTTATAGTTTCTTTATTCCATTTTCAGCGCTGTAACCTAAAACTAAGCAGGAAATGTTAATTATTAGCCCATATAAGGGGAAGGCGTCACAGTGAGATCGCTGAAATAAAGGTTTCAAACAACAAGAGTAAATAGAAGAATCTGTGTTATTGCATATGATTAGTATTTGTTTGCCAATTAAGAATGCGTCCTGTTTCCTTGGTCGTAATGTTGCACACAAAGATAAAAGAAGGAGAAGGGTAAATCAGATGCAGCTAATTGTAGCGCTGTTATTACTCCGGCCTTGGATTTATGCACAAAACACCAAGCCTCACTGTGCTCTCATCCTTTCAAAGTAACATCGTCCAATGTCAACATATACAAATGCGCTTCTTAAATCTCTGAAGGTGCTCATTGTGATGCACAAGAACAAAAACAGACGAACACATGACGTCAGGGTGAGTTTTTGCACTCGTGGCAAATACTCGGAACAATGCGGTCTAGAATCAAGGTGCTCAACAGACCATAAAGGGGAACTCTAAGAGAGGCCCTTATTTAGAGGTGGGATAGCCTAAATTATGATCAAACAGAAGTATGGGTGAAAAAATGTGTTTACAGGAACTAGCTTATTGTGTATTCTTTTGCAGAACATTTGAAACTACTACACAAACTGAACACTAAAGTACATCGCTAAATATGAACACCAATGATTTGGTGGTTGGTCAGTCAAATCAAAATCAGGCTTTCAAATTCACGAGTGTTGGATGTGCTGCAACAATTAACACATGATGGTGACATCACTCCTATCCTTACTTTTCTCTGCTGGCTTCCTGTGCGTTTTAGAATAGATTCTAAGATTTTACTGACCACTTTTTAAAGCTCGTATGGGTCTCACATTGCAAAAACCCTAATAAATTATGAGCCATTTTGCGGCCTTATATCCTCAGGTGGAGAATTATTGGTCGTTCCAAAGTCGAGGGTCAAATCCAAAGGGGATCGTGCTTTCTCCGTCAGAGCTCCCCGACTTTGGAACAACCTCCCTGAGGAGATAAGGCATGCAGAGTCAGTGACATCTTTTAAATCTCTTCTTAAAGGTGACATATCATGCAAAATGGACTTTTTAATGGTTCTCTACCTGAAATATGTGTCCCCGGCATGTCTACAAACCCCCTGAAAATGAAAAGAATCCATTCTGCCCCTGTTCTGATTTCTCCACCTTTCTGTAAATGTGTGTGAAACCAGCCGTTTCAGTTTTCAGTGTTTTTCATACGTCACAACGACATCCGGTCTGTAACAGGAAGTCAGAGCTCGGAGCTTGTTCAGCCCATACACTGTATAAAATACAACTCAACCCCTCCTCTGTTTTTCATTCCCTGCACACATGTGTGCTAACAAGGAGCTTAGGAGGGAGGCATGCTAGTTGTAGGCTGTTTTAATAAACACAAAGGTCGGTTTTACTCCCCACGTCTGCAGATTTGAAGATCTAGTGGATCATTTTTATTTGTCATGGATAAGTGCTAGCGCTAGTTAGCATAGCCACATAGCTACATGTTCGTAGCTGTGTACCAAGACACACGTCGACATGCTGACAAATAAAACAATAAGAAACACTAAATCTGTGACCAATGGTTCAGAAAGGTCCTGCTGCAGGCGCCTCTCCGTCAGGATCAGATTCTGGATCAGATTCAGAGGGTTGAAGTAACGCAGGTCTGTGAGCAGCCGTGTATATTCAGCCAACATGTAAACATTAGATCAATGTGCTGGAGAGCCGAGGCCACATCCACTTCCTGAGGGGGCGTGGTCAGAGAGCTCAGTCTCATTTAAAGGCACAGACACAGAAAACAGCCTGTTCTGAGCAGGGCTGAAAAAGAGGGGTTTACAGGCAGACCAATAACTGATTTCAAAGTGTTTTTTTTTGAGCAATAAACTTTAAAGACATGTTTTGGGGACCTCTTAGACCAATATATATTGATGAAAAAGAGCGTAATATGTCACCTTTAAAACCTATTTTTACGGACTAGCTTTTATCCACCCACCATTTTCTGAAGCGCTGTTTTGAGGCCAATCATCGACGGGAGCCATATTGGAAATGTTGAACTCAACATAACTGCTGTCCAGCAAGTGTGAGGTAAAGAGGCGGGCTTTGAGCCTCCTCGCCAACAGCGACAGCATTTCAGCCAGTCAATCAAGCCAGCTGTGCCTCATAATCTCAATATCTTAGAAATTGCTTCATGACGAAAAAACTTGTGTTTTGTAACAGGCTGTAAACATGTTTATTTCTTCTGTAAAGATCGTCTGTTTTGAATTTGTGTGTGAGTGGTTTCAGGTACTGATGAACTGCATTTAGCACTTCCATATTGGTCTCATATCTCGTACAGCCTGTACAACACTAAGCTAACCAGCTTAGCACTCTGAAGTGATCTAGAGACCTATCCATCTCATTTCCAGCTTTAAACAAAGACAGAGTGTATGGAGGGATGGAGATATAAAAGGGCTGATGTGCTGTGAAATCAGAATAATCAGTCTGAAGGGTTACAGGTATTTACTGCTTGATGAAAACAAGTACCACAACTTTGCTTCAGTCATATTCTAAGAGGAGACAGATGGTAATATTTGGACAGGTAGAGAAAAGAGGACACAAAGTAAGCAGGAAATACAGGCGGAGAGAGGGATAGAGAGAGAGAGAGAGTCTAATCACTAACTGAATGCTGAAGCCCACAGCACTTTCTCTCCTAATGATTCACTTTTCTGGTACTCAGGCTTTTCTGCAGGGTGGAGGGTCATACATACGCAGAGTCCGAGCAAGAGTTTGAGCTCCTGTCACCCCAGCGATCACTAATGGAAGTCCCAGCAGCCCCTCCTTCGCCTCCCCCGCCCTTCAGAGCAAGGGCACTGTTAGCACACATGTCAAGTCCAGGATGGAACAAGAAGGACATTCTGGCAGAAGAAAAGAAGGGGGAAAAGGACCGGTGGGCAATTTGCATACGCCTGTGATCCTAATATATACAGGTTGCCAACCTCCGGGGTCAGGGTTCACCTCTGTTGCCGGGGCAACTGGGCTGTTCTCCCCATCACTAGCTCGTTAAAGAGCTGCGGGAATAGGAATAGGTCCGCCAACTGTCCTCATCGCGCTGTGGCCATGTCTGTATGCGACCCCGCCAAGTAATGAGGACCTCTGCCATGACGCCCATGCACACACACACACACACACACTTACACACACACACACACTTACATACACACACATACAAAAAGGGGTTTGAAAGGCAGCATCATGCACAAAATGTTTCAACAACAACAACATGCAAACAAACAGGAACACACACACACACACACACACAACAACAACCTAACACAGACCAACAACTGAATGCACACACAACACACGCACCAATTTATGCATAAACTACCCTCCCCATGCAGAAAATGGTATATACAATTAAAACGTCCAGCTCAGTGACGCACACACCCACACTCTGCCACACACACACACACACACACACACACACACACACACACACACACACACACACACACACACACACACACACACAATGATATCCTGACAGCATCTGGTGACTAACTGGAAAAGTATTTTTCAACAAATCTTTAAACCTCTAACCCCCCCCCCCCCCCCCCCCCCCCCCAAAAAAAAACAAGCTTACAGAGAGAGTGTTACACCTCTTCGTGGCTTTCTCAGCATCAATTAGCATGTTTTTGTGCAGCTGAGCGTTTCCTCTGGTGGGCCGAGGTAAATAAGGAGATGGAAATGAGGTCCAGCGCTCTAATCCAGCCAGGGTGCAGGTCTCACAGTAATCCCCCCAAGAGCTGCTTGGCCTGGGGCATGCAGAAGGGTAATCCAGCCCCCTGGGACCTCATCCAGCAGCTTGCTCGCAGACACACACACACAGACACAGACACACACACACACACGCATAAGAGGAGGAAAAAATGACAAAGAGAGAGAGAAAGTGAAAATAGAAAACAGCACAAAGCCCCCATCGGCTGAAATGCAAAACTTCTGCGACACATCCAGATAACAGTGTCTAAAATATCATTAGTGAGTGTTCCAAGTACGTTTTAGGTAAAGACGTGTCAACTTAGATAAGCTGCAATGAAATGGCAGCATGTGGCAGATATATCCTTCAAGGAGGAGAGGCTTGTACCTTTCTTATTTTAAATAACTGAAGGAAAAGTTTGCTTTATATTCACATTTAGTCTTAAAGCATGATGCATTACATGTTTTTAATCTTTGAGCTGTGCTGAAAGGTCATACACGTTGTATTCATTTTTTTTCTTCATATGCACCACATACAGTATCTGGAACAAACTCCCTGAAAGCTGCAGGTCCGCTCCAACTCTCACCTCTTTTAAATCAAAGATTAAGACTTTTTTATTTGCCACTGCCTTCCTATCTTATTATATTTCTAATTTTCCTTTTCTTTTCTATGTTTCATTACATTTGTCTTTTTAATTGTGTTCTTTTATGCTTGCCTGAATGTTTCCAATGCTTTAATGTTTTAATGTAAAGCACATAAAGTTGTCTTGCCTTCATTGATGAGACTTTTTTTGTTTTACATCATCAAAGCTGAAACTTTCTTCTAATCAATGTTGCAGTTTTTACATTTTACATTTTACTCAAACCAAGCGGCAACCTCCGGTCTCAAAATATGGAGCCCAATGCGGAAGTGTTATAAATTGCAATTCATCAGGAACCCGCTTGAGGCCCTTTTTCCTTCATGACTGCTTTGCACACTCTTGGTATTCTCTCAGTCTGCTTCATGAAGTGGTCTCCTGGAATGGTTTCTAATGAACATGAGCCTTGTCAAGAGTTCATTTGTAGAATGACTTGCCTTCTTAATGTGTTTGAGACCATCAGTTGTGTTGTTCAGAGGTAGGGTTAGTACACAATGGATAGCTCTGTTTGACTACTGTTGTAATCCAGATTATGGTGAAACCAAATTATTTAATAGTTTTGATGAATTCAGTATCAATGTAAAATAAGATAATCCATTATACGTCCCACAACAGGGAAATTGACAGGGTTATAGCAGCAAAATCAGAAGTGAAAAGAATAATAGCAAGCATACAAACAAAAGTAAATATTCAATTATAAGTAATACAAAGTAAAGTAGTGTATCCTATAAAATTAATGTACAGAAATAAGAAAAAAATGAATAAAAGTGAATTAATTAATCTACAATGTTTAAAATAATTAAAATAGATAAAATACATTGAATGAGATGGTGTGTCCAAACGTTTGACTGGTAGTGTATATGATCATTCTTTAAAAAATGGATTACTATTGTAATTTTTATTTTTTTTGCAGTTTGGTCTGCCCTCCAGTGGTTCAAGTCCTACCTCACAGGAAGATCTTTTAGAGTATCATGGAGAGGAGAAGTGTCTAATATGCATGGCTTATCAACAGGGGTACCTCAAGGGTCAGTGCTTGGTCCCCTCCTGTTCTCAATATACACCACATCACTTGGTGCAGTAAACCGCTCCCATGGCTTTTCCTATCACTGCTATACAGATGATACACAGCTTTTCCTATCTTTTCCACCTGAAGACACGACTGTCTCAGCCCGGATCTCATCCTGCCTTGCTGACATTTCTGAATGGATGAGGGAACGTCACCTACAGCCCAACCTGTCCAAGACTGAGCTTATCATTCCAGCCAGTCCCACTATGGACCCACAGATCAATATCCAGTTTGGATCTCAAAACCTCATGCCCACTAAGTCTGCCCGAAATCTGGGTGTCATGATCGATGACCAGCTAACCTTCAAGGTTCATGTTGCCTCGATTGCTCGGTCCTGCCGTTTTTCCCTCTATAACATCAAGAAGATCAGACCCTACCTAACAGAACACGCAACACAGCTTCTGGTTCAGGCTCTTGTAATGTCACGCATTGACTACTGCAACTCTCCACTGGCAGGCCTCCCTGCATTCACAGTTAAACCTCTGCAAATGATCCAGAACGCATCAGCACGTCTGGTCTTCAACCAGCCTAAGACAGCTCATGTCACTCCCCTGCTCATTTCACTACACTGGCTTCCAGTTGCTGCTTGCATCAGATACAAAACTCTAATTATGACTTACAAAGCAGTCACCAAAACTGCTCCAGTTTACCTGGAACCCCTCATCCAGGTCTACTGCCCTTCTCGCCCGCTACGCTCAGCCTCTGAAAAACGCCTAGTGCTTCCAGCACACAAGGCCTCGAAATCAAAATCACTAGCTGGACTCTTCTCTTCTGTTGTCCCTAAATGGTGGAATGAATTGTCCAACTCCATTGGATCTGCAGAGTCCCTCTCTACTTTCAAAAGACAGCTAAAGACCCAGCTCTTTAGGAAGCACTATGCACTTAACTAGACTGTTCTCCACTGTTGTCCCCAGTGGCAGATCATGTCGTCCAGCTACAGTTGACTCGCTCTGTCCTGCTCTACTCTGGGAATCTGTGTTCAGGTCTTGAATGACCCAGCACTTGGTACTTTGGTCATTATTGTGGTGATGTTAATTGTTGATGATGATAACGGAAAGTCTTAAATGGTTTGGTTGCTTCATTGTAGATGTTCCTTATTTACTTTTGTTCATTGCCTTTACACTGCTTGGCAGTACCTGCACCCAAATGGACTTGAAGCACTTTGTTACTCTTACTGATCTTGTTTCCTCTTGTCTAGATCTTTGCTTGTGTTGTTCTTGTTCTTGTATGTACGTCGCTTTGGATAAAAGCGTCTGCTAAATGACATTGTAACATTGTAACATTGTAAAATATTGAGACAAAAATGAAAAAAAAATACCAAAAAACCCCAACAATACATCAACCTTTAAGTTTAAGTGTGGGCCCCATGTGCAGGGGGCTGCAGTCCTCGTCACAGCAGTCACTGGTTCGACTCTTTGCTGCATGTCTTCCCTCACTCTGTGCTGCAAACATGTCCTGTCTCTCTTCAGCTGTCTTGTCAATAAAAGCAGAAATGCCCTAACATAATGTACAAAATGATGAAAAAAAGCACTTTACTGAAGTTATGTTTATGTTTAACATTGAGAACTGTGAAACTGATCTGCAGGCAGTCTACCAAAACTGATAATGCTTACACTTTTAATGTATGCCTTAATAATAATCCTGAAGAGACAACAACAAAGAAAAAGCACCAAAGCTGAAAACAACACGTAGCTCCTCTGAATAAGGAGCAGCTGTAACTTTATAAAGGCGATAATCGTCCTGTTGTTGAAGTTTGCGCTCTGTCTTGTGTCAAATCTACATTTTCCACCGCTTAATTTATGATGCATTATGTTAACAGTACTGACAGGGATCTTTTCCTAAAGGACACTGACGCACAGAGCTCAGAGCTGCTGCAACATGACAGCACCTTTACTGACCGGAGCAGGTATCACTTTCCGTCCTGCTTCCATGAGCTCACGGAAACAAGCAGGCCTGTTACCTCACCAATATGTGGGAGATTTGAGTCACACATGACAGTGTTATAATCCAGCACTGAAGAAAAACAGCTTCTTTCATTATTTACAGGAACATTTGAGATGTTGTGTTTCATTATCACTACCTGGTGGTTATGTTTGTCATATAGGTGAAAATGTAGGAACTTATTTTAAGTGTTTACACGTGTAAGTGATCCCAGATCTACAGGCATCTTGACTTGAAAATCCTGAAATGTTTTTTTTTGTTGCAAATGTCTGGGACTCCATAGGTACTTTTTTCTGTATATGGAGAATTTAGTTTTTTACGTTAGCTTCCCCTTTAACTCATGCTATTCTGCACATAGTGAGAAGGAGATTGTCTGTTGCAGACTGATGCCTCACATGGCACTTGTGGAGACTTGTTTTAAGTCACATGATCTGTGCGGGACATTCTTTTTTTGCAGCACTTCCACTATCTGCATAGATTTCAAGAAAGCATGTGATCTCTGGTAAATATTATAGACTGTATAAATAATGGACGTAGTATCCGTGATGTCACCCATCTGTTCCTGAGCGCTGTTTATTTTTTAACTTAGTTTTTATTCATTTTTCTCATCAACAGTACAATGTGATTTTTTTTCTTTTTCCAGCTGTATGGTTACATTTGGACATTATGACAGAAATAGATAACACAAATAAAAGAAACCAAAATGTCCACTTCAGAGAATATACATACACATAGACAAACAAGTATACAAATAAATGTTCATAAAAGTAAAGGAGAAATGAACATCATAATTTAATATTGTATTCATAAAGAAATAAATTCTAATTCACTTAGATATATTACGTGTCAAAGTACAGGTGCGAAGTCTTGAGGAATGTCCTCTTGGAAGACCTCCTTCAGTGCATCAAATACTTCTCTCCAGAACAAGCTTAGTTTTGGACATGACCAGAAGATGTGGGTATGATTAGCCACATGGGTTTCACAATTCCTCCAACGGGACCTAGGATGTGCCTGGCACATTTTGGATGATATTTCTGGAGTTCTAAAAAAATCTAGTAACAATTTTCCATTTAAACTCCCTCCATGTGTTTGAGTTTGTAACCAAGTGTGCTTCTGTACAGATCTCTTCCCAAATGTCTTGCGATATAACCATGTCCGTTTCCATTTCCCATCTCTGCTTCACAGATAAAAATATGTTATACAATTTGCCAATCATTTTCATCATCAGTGCTGTTTTGAAGCCAATCGTTGGCGGGTGCCATATTGGAAATGCTGAACTCAACCTAACGTAGTGTGAGGTAAAGAGGCGGGGTTTGAGCCTCCTAGCCAACAGCTATGTGTTCCAGCCTGTCAGTCAAGTCAGTCATGTCCTTATTTGGGCAAAAACTCGCAATCTTAATAGCTTCTGAACCGTTGCATTAGAAAAACCTTCACCCCTTGTACAGTGTGTGCCAATAGAGAGGTTAGCTGCGTAGAGCCAAGCTGTTTTTTGAACCAGGCTGTAAACATGTTTATTTCTGCTGCAAAGATCGTCTTTATTTTTTTTACTCAACAATATTTTTATAAGTTTTTTATACAGCTTAATACAGTACAATGAGCTCTTGGAAAGAGCAAAAGATATAGAAAAGAAAACAGTAACCCCCTCCCTCGTTCCCTCAAATCCCTGTCTACTGCTGGATATTCATGTCACTGTGCTTGAATATCACATTCTGGAGTTAATCAATCAATCAATCAATCAATCAATCAATCAATCAATCAATCAATCAATCAATCAATCAATCAATTAATCAATCAATCACTCTTTATTTGTAGAGCACCAAATCACAACAAACCTTATCTCAAGACACTTTTACAAACATAGGAGATCTAGTATATCTAATCTATCAGAATATATATCTAAAAAAGAAATGTTCATCAAAGACGACAGATTGGCCATAATCATCCTGTCAGCCACCACCTCCACAGGGTCCAGGACTGAGCTGGCCTTCTCCTCCTGTTAGTTCAGTCTTGCTCTCCTGTATCCTGTCCGCCCACAGCAGGTGAAATCCTTCCAATGTGGCGTTCGTGTCCGGTGTTAGCTCTGTTAGCATGATGCTACTCTGCCAGTATTCGCTCTGGTGCTGGGTTAGCTCGTCCACCTTATCGTAGATAGATCTCACATTCCCCATAACGGTGGGTGGAAGGACAGGTTCATGTCGTCTTTTCTTAGCTTGCACCTCAGTACCAGCACGTCATCCTTGCCTCCTTCTCCTCAGCTCGCAGGGAACATCAGGCCTAGCATCGTTTAGCATCGACATGCTACGGGATACTAACAGCTGATCTCCTAGTTGGAATTTGTGTATCATAACGCCTGAAATAAAGACAATGACATAGAAAACAAAAAATAAAAAAGGTAATTAAATTAAGTAGCCTACTGTGCGTTGGGAAAAATACAAAAGTAGATGAGTAACAGAAGAGTGAAAAAGTATGAAAGAAAGACAAGGGATTCAAATTGTATGATTGTACAACATCACAGATGTATATTCAAAAAGAAAGAAGACTAGAAGAGGAGAGTGCTAGTTTAAAATAATGGGAGTTACTGAATGTGGTCCAGGAGAGGTCCCCATATCTTCTTGAATTTGTTGTTACAGCATACCCTCTTTTTTGAATTGGTGTGTATGTGGTTTCTGGTGTTTCTGCAGCCAGCCTCAAGCGGTTTCTTGATGAATTGCAGTTTATAACACTTCTGCATGGGCTTCATATTTTGAGACTGGAGGTTGCTGCTTGGTAAATATTTGTGTTTACCAGCCTGCAAAACTACAGAAAACTTGTTTGGTGCAGAAATGTAACGGTATTTTGTAGAAAAAAGTTTCATGTTGTATTACTTTTAACTTGAGACTATATATCATGGAGCTGTAAGGTTTATCACCAATTTTAAAACGATGACTCATCACTGTGTGCTGTACTCGAGAGTAGGATGGTCCTCCCTGTCGTCGCGCAGGAAAAAACATTGGCATCTTCTTATTTATAAATGCATCCTAGGACTACTTCCGTCTTACCTCCTTGCTTATAGATAGATAGATAGATAGATAGATAGATAGATAGATAGATAGATAGATAGATCTTTATTTGTCCTTAATAAGGAGATTTGTTGCCACCGTCTGTACAGGAATACATGTATGAACACAATAACCATAAACTTCCAGCCTCACATCAATGGTGCCCCGCATCCCACAAATATACACACCAGACACATATGCACACACTGGGCACATATAAAACACACCGAACACATATGAACACACTGGACACATATATGCACACCGGACACATATAAACACACCGGACACATTACGGTGGCATTCTGTTTAGCAGTGCTATGGCCGATGGGACGAAGCTTCTGCCAAACCGGGCTCGCCTACAGTATGGGGATCTGTATCTGCGACCGGAGGGGAGTAGTGTGAAGACCGACTAGAGGGGGTGTTGGGGGTCCAGTGTTATAGTGCGTGCTCTGCGTATGATGGCTCTGTTGTTGAGGTCAGACAGGTTGGGTGTGGGGAGGTGGATGATTTTGGTGGCAGTGTTTGTGAAGTGTATGAGTTTGTTTTTGTTGGAGACAGTTAGCATGTTGTAGTAGCAGGGGGAACAGTAGAGGAGAATGGGTTGGATGATGCTTTGGTACAATAACAGTAGAAGGTGGGGGGCGACAGAAAGTGCTTTGAGTTTGCGGATGGCAGAGAGTCTTTGTTGGCAGCGTTTGTGAATGTCAGTGGTGTGTTGATCAAAGTTGAGTTTATTGTCCAGGGTGAGTCCGAGATATTTGAAGTGATCCACTATTTTTTTATATTGCACAGAAGAACTCAGGAAGTCATAATCTTCAATCTCAGGATCTCTTATTACTATCTGTTTGGAGGGTCAGGACTGAACTTGGGAAAAGAGCCTTCAGGTTTGCTGCTCCCTGGACCTGGAACACCTTACAAAAGGATCTGAAACTTTGTGGTCTGATAGCTTTGAATGCTTTTAAGTGGTCCTTAAACGACTTGGAGGCTGATACATCTGTCTGCAGATGTTTTGTTTAAATGTAACTCATGCTGTTTTTCTAGAGGTATTTGTTGTGTATCTGTTGTATGTGTCTACTATTTGTATTTATGTCTATTGTAAAATTGTAACTCTGTAACTGTGCTGCTACCTATCTTGGCCAGGACTCTCTTGGAAAAGATATTTTTAATCTCAATGAGCATTTCCTGGTTAAATAAAGGTTATAATAATAATAATAATAATAATAATAATAATAATAAACAGGACAGATAAATGAATCTTATTCAAATGACCATAACGCCTCTAAATGTATCTTAGTCTGCTGACATTATACACCATCTGCTGGGTTGACTATGAAACAGTGCTCTGAAGCCTTTCAGTAAATACAACCTGACCAGGAACAACAAAGCCCAGTTTGCTAACAGCAGAAAGTACCAAGGTGATATAAGCTCTTCAAATCAGGACCTCTGACTTTGGGAAGGGGGAAATGTGAAGGTTACAGTCTGGGTTGCTAGAAGCTAAACCTTGCACCTACATACTGAGACTCTTCCCCCTCAATGAAAGACCTTGTGCTCAGTGGAAGTGTTGTTTGATTTGGTTGTGAATTACATCCTATTAACCTAACCTCTGATGTCTGTTTCCAAAAGAAAGGGGAGTTAAAGGAGCACTAGGTTGGACTTGAAGCATTTAAGTCTCAAAACATGAGATTTAAAAGGCAAGCTGAATTTTTTAACGACGTGAATTCTCAAATAGCGCTAGTGGAGATAAAGCATCGCCCATTCAACCCACAGAAGTGCTGCAGTAACTAATGTCCTTGTGCTGCTGCCTGTTGATTGTACAGTGGTCTCCTCTGTTCAATATTCATTGACCCGCTCTCACCTTAGGCTGCTGACAGTCTGACCCGACCGTTGTCCACGGGGTTGGAGACACAGCAGGCAGGCCTGCAGGGCAAACCCGTAGCAGGAGGCGGACAGTGTGTCTGAGGGAAGGCTGGCTCTACCTGTGTGCATTAGCCAGCCGGGGAGCAGGCGTGCGCTTCTAGGCAGTGTAAACAAACAAAGTCAAAAATTTCCATATGGCTCTCACAGGGCCAACATGCTGTCTGTCTGCTCAAGCACCTTCACAGGATCCAGCCGCACAACAACAGTGTGTGACAGTCAAACACACAAATATTTATAGTGCTCTTCCTGGTTTTAGCATACTGATCTGAACACACATCCGTGACACGCTCATGCAAGAACCTTTTATTGACTTTTGCACAAGAGCCAGATCGCTGCGCAACATCAAAAGAATTATTCATTTTTGCGGGGGAATTTAACCTGCTCGCTTCCACCTTTAGAGGCCAATTAGTTCCTGTAGTTTAATGAGGCTCGACAGCATGTGAATGTTCCACATAATTAACACAAATGGCATTAAGCAACTGCACGACACCCGGCTGCATACGGCGCAGCGTCTCTGTGAAAAACTGGTCATAAGTCAGTCAAGTTGACACCAGCCTGTGTTCCATCGCATTAAACAATTCACCAACATTGGAATCAAGACACGGACCGGATCACATTGACTTTTGTCTGACAGGTTGCGGGTGA